>NC_057806.1:73748673-74048673 GCF_018294505.1 Triticum aestivum | reverse complement strand
GCATGCTTTACAGCCTAGAGCCGGGGCTCCAAAAGCGTTTTGAGAGACATGGAGCATATGAGATGTTCGAAGAGCTGAAAATGGTTTTCCAAGCTCATGCCCGGGTCGAGAGATATGAAGTCTCCGACAAATTCTTTAGCTGTAAGACGGAGGAAAACAGTTCTGTCAGTGAGCACATACTCACTATGTCTGGGTTGCATAACCGCTTGACTCAGCTGGGAGTTAATCTCCCGGATGATGCGGTCATTGACAGAATCCTCCAGTCGCTTCCACCAAGCTACAAGAGCTTTGTGATGAACTTCAATATGCAGGGGATGGAAAAGACCATTCCTGAAGTATTTGCTATGCTGAAATCAGCAGAGGTAGAAGTCAGGAAAGGAACATCAAGTGTTGATGGTCAATAAAACCACTAAGTTCAAGAAAGGCAAGGGTAAAAAGAACTTCAAGAAGGACGGCAAGGAGGTTGCCGCGCCCGGCAAGCAAGCTGCTGGGAAGAAGCCAAAGAATGGACCCAAGCCCGAGACTGAGTGCTTTTATTGCAAGGGAAGCGGTCACTGGAAGCGGAACTGCCCTAAGTACTTAGCGGATAAGAAGGCCGGCAAAACAAAAGGTATATGTGATATACATGTAATTGATGTGTACCTTACTAGTGCCCGTAGTAGCTCCTGGGTATTTGATACCGGTGCAGTTGCTCACATTTGTAACTCAAAGCAGGGGCTGCGGAATAAGCGGAAACTGGCAAAGGACGAGGTGACGATGCGCGTCGGGAATGGTTCCAAGGTCAATGTGATCGCCGTCGGCACGCTACCTCTGCATCTCCCTTCGGGATTAGTTTTAAACCTTAATAATTGTTATTTAGTGCCAGCTTTGAGCATGAACATTGTATCGGGATCTCGTTTAATTCGAGATGGCTACTCTTTTAAATCTGAGAATAATGGTTGTTCCATTTTTATGAGAGATATGTTTTATGGTCATGCTCCTATGGTGAATAGTTTATTCCTTATGAATCTCGAACGTGATGCTACACATATTCATAATGTGAGTACCAAAAGAAGTAAGGTTGATAATGATAGTCCCACATACTTGTGGCACTGCCGCCTTGGTCACATAGGTGTTAAACGCATGAAGAAGCTCCATGCTGATGGACTTTTAGAGTCTCTTGATTATGAATCATTTGACACGTGCGAACCATGCCTTATGGGTAAAATGACCAAGACTCCGTTCTCAGGAACAATGGAGCGAGCAACCGACTTATTGGAAATCATACATACTGATGTGTGCGGTCCGATGAGTGTTGAGGCTCGCGGTGGTTATCGTTATGTTCTCACCCTCACTGATGATTTAAGTAGGTATGGGTATATCTACTTAATGAAACACAAGTCTGAAACCTTTGAAAGGTTCAAGGAATTTCAGAGTGAGGTTGAAAATCAACGTGACAGGAAAATCAAGTTTCTACGATCAGATCGTGGAGGAGAATACTTGAGTCACGAGTTTGGGGCACATTTAAGAAAATGTGGAATAGTTTCACAACTCACGCCGCCTGGAACACCTCAGCGTAATGGTGTGTCCGAACGTCGTAATCGCACTCTGTTAGATATGGTGCGATCTATGATGTCTCTTACCGATTTACCGCTTTCTTTTTGGGGCTATGCTTTAGAGACTGTCGCATTCACTTTAAATAGGGCTCCGTCGAAATCCGTTGAGACGACACCATATGAATTATGGTTTGGGAAGAAACCTAAGCTGTCGTTTCTAAAAGTTTGGGGATGCGATGCTTATGTCAAGAAACTTCAACCTGAAAAGCTCGAACCCAAATCGGAAAAATGCGTCTTCATAGGGTACCCAAAAGAAACTATTGGGTACACCTTCTACCTCAGATCCGAAGGCAAGATCTTTGTTGCCAAGAATGGGTCCTTTCTGGAGAAAGAGTTTCTCTCGAAAGAAGTAAGTGGGAGGAAAGTAGAGCTTGATGAAGTATTACCTCTTGAACCGGAAAATGGCGCAACTCAAGAAAATGTTCCTGAGGTGTCTGCACCGACTAGAGAAGAAGTTAATGAAAATGATCAAGATACTTCTGATCAAGCCCCTACTGAAATCCGAAGGTCCACAAGGACACGTTCCGCACCAGAGTGGTACGGCAACCCTGTCTTGGAAATCATGTTGTTAGACAACGGTGAACCTTCGAACTATGAAGAAGCGATGGCGGGACCAGATTCCGACAAATGGCTGGAAGCCATGAAATCCGAGATAGGATCCATGTATGAAAACAAAGTATGGACTTTGACTGACTTGCCCGTTGAGCGGCGAGCCATAGAAAATAAATGGATCTTTAAGAAGAAGACAGACGCGGATGGTAATGTGACCATCTATAAAGCTCGGCTTGTCGCTAAGGGTTATCGACAAGTTCAAGGGGTTGACTACGATGAGACTTTCTCACCGGTAGCGAAGCTGAAGTCCGTCCGAATCATGTTAGCAATTGCCGCATTCTATGATTACGAAATATGGCAAATGGACGTCAAAACGGCATTCCTTAATGGCTTCCTTAAGGAAGAATTGTATATGATGCAGCCGGAAGGTTTTGTCGATCCTAAGAATGCTGACAAAGTGTGCAAGCTCCAACGCTCGATTTATGGGCTGGTGCAAGCATCTCGGAGTTGGAACATTCGCTTTGATGAGATGATCAAAGCGTTTGGGTTTACACAGACTTATGGAGAAGCCTGCGTTTACAAGAAAGTGAGTGGGAGCTCTGTAGCATTTCTCATATTATATGTAGATGACATACTTTTGATGGGAAATGATATAGAACTCTTGGACAGCATCAAGGCCTACTTGAATAAAAGATTTTCAATGAAGGACCTTGGAGAAGCTGCTTATATATTAGGCATCAAAATCTATAGAGATAGATCAAGACGCCTCATAGGTCTTTCACAAAGCACATACCTTGATAAGATATTGAAGAAGTTCAATATGGATCAATCCAAGAAGGGGTTCTTGCCTGTGTTGCAAGGTATGAAATTGAGCTCAGCTCAATGTCCGACCACGGCAGAAGATATAGAAGAGATGAGCGTCATCCCCTATGCCTCAGCCATAGGTTCTATTATGTATGCCATGCTGTGTACCAGACCTGATGTAAACCTTGCCGTAAGTTTGGTAGGAAGGTACCAAAGTAATCCCGGCAAGGAACACTGGACAGCGGTCAAGAATATCCTGAAGTACCTGAAAAGGACTAAGGAAATGTTTCTCGTTTATGGAGGTGACGAAGAGCTCGTCGTAAAGGGTTACGTCGACGCTAGCTTCGACACAGATCTGGATGACTCTAAGTCACAAACCGGATACGTGTATATTTTGAATGGTGGGGCAGTGAGCTGGTGCAGTTGCAAGCAAAGCGTCGTGGCGGGATCTACATGTGAAGCGGAGTACATGGCAGCCTCGGAGGCAGCACATGAAGCAATATGGGTGAAGGAGTTCATCACCGACCTAGGAGTCATACCCAATGCGTCGGGGCCGATCAAGCTCTTCTGTGACAACACTGGAGCTATTGCACTTGCCAAGGAGCCCAGGTTTCACAAGAAGACAAGGCACATCAACCGTCGCTTCAACTCCATTCGTGAAAATGTTCAAGATGGAGACATAGAGATTTGTAAAGTACATACGGACCTGAATGTAGCAGATCCGTTGACTAAACCTCTCCCTAGAGCAAAACATGATCAACACCAGAATTCCATGGGTGTTTGATTCATCACAATGTAACTAGATTATTGACTCTAGTGCAAGTGGGAGACTGTTGGAAATATGCCCTAGAGGCAATAATAAAAGCATTATTATTATATTTCCTTGTTCATGATAATTGTCTTTATTCATGCTATAATTGTGTTATCCGGAAATCGTAATGCATGTGTGAATAACAGACACCAACATGTCCCTAGTGAGCCTCTAGTTGACTAGCTCGTTGATCAACAGATAGTCATGGTTTCCTAACTATGGACACTGGATGTCATTGATAATGAGATCACATCATTGGGAGAATGATGTGATGGACGAGACCCAATCCTAAACATAGCACAAGATCGTATAGTTCGTTTGCTAGAGTTTTGCAATGTCAAAGTATCTTTTCCTTAGACCATGAGATCGTGTAACTCCCGGATACCGTAGGAGTGCTTTGGGTATGCCAAACGTCACAACGTAACTGGGTGACTATAAAGGTAGACTACGGGTATCTCCGAAAGTGTCTGTTGGGTGACATGGATCAAGACTGGGATTTGTCACTCCGTATGACGGAGAGGTATCACTGGGCCCACTCGGTAATGCATCATCATAATGAGCTCAGAGTGACCAAGTGTCTGGTCACGGGATCATGCATTACGGTACGAGTAAAGTGACTTGCCGGTAACGAGATTGAACGAGGTATTGGGATACCGACGATCGAATCTCGGGCAAGTAACATATCGATAGACAAAGGGAATAGCGTACGGGGTTGATTGAATCCTCGACATCGTGGTTCATCCGATGAGATCATCGTGGAGCATGTGGGAGCCAACATGGGTATCCAGATCCCGCTGTTGGTTATTGACCGGAGAGTCATCTCGGTCATGTCTGCTTGTCTCTCGAACCCGTAGGGTCTACACACTTAAGGTTTAGTTACGCTAGGGTTGTAGGGATATGTATATGCAGTAACCCGAATGTTGTTCGGAGTCCCGGATGAGATCCCGGACGTCACGAGGAGTTCCGGAATGGTTCGGAGGTAAAGATTTATATATGGGAAGTCCTGTTTCGGGCATCGGGACAAGTTTCGGGGTTATCGGTATTGTACCGGGACCACCGGAAGGGTCCCGGGGGTCCACCGGGTGGGTCCACCTGTCCCGGGGGGCACATGGGCTGTAAGGGGGTGCGCCTTGGCCTAATGGGCCAAGGGCACCAGCCCCACATAGGCCCATGCGCCTAGGGTTTAGAAGGGGAAGAGTCCTAGGAGGGTAAGGCACCTCCTAGGTGCCTTGGGGGGGAGGGAAACCCCCCTAGGCCGCCGCACCCCCTAGGAGATTGGATCTCCTAGGGCCGGCCACCCCCCCTTGGCACCCCTATATATAGTGGGGGAGAGGAGGGACTTCATACCTGAACGCCTTGGCCTTTGGTTGCCTCCTTCTCCCTCCCCAACACCTCCTCAACCTCCATAGTGCTTAGCGAAGCTCTGCCGGAGTACTGCAGCTCCATCAACACCACGCCGTCGTGCTGCTGCTGGTGCCATCTCCCTCAACCTCTCCTCCCTCCCTTGCTGGATCAAGAAGAGGAGACGTGGCTGTTCCGTACGTGTGTTGAACGCGGAGGTGCCGTCCGTTCGGCGCTGGTCATCGGTGATTTGGATCACGTCGAGTACGACTACATCATCACCGTTCTTTTGAATGCTTCCGCTCGCGATCTACAAAGGTATGTAGATGCATCTAATCACTCGTTGCTAGATGAACTCCTAGATGATCTTGGTGAAACGAGTAGGAAAATTTTTGTTTTCCGCAATGTTCCCCAACAGAAATAGAGGTCAATCAAACTAATAAACAAGCATGATAAATGGTATTGATGAAACTAGCTAGAATCAATGGGAGATGCGCGAAACTAGGTAGTAGTACTTACACTCGGGTGTTTAAAAATCGCAGCTCGGTCGGCAATCCCGCAGAAATTGCGGCGAACTCTTTTCAAACCCTGCTAGACAAAGAAAATAATTACTTGATATCAGGAAACGAACAAAGTTGCAGATATGGTGCGAGAATGATCGATTGAACTTACTTATGGAGCATTCGAGTCATCTCCGCATAGTCCTCGGGATCTTTTCGTCTCGAATCTAAGATGGTTACTACTCACGGCTCAAGCTTAATCTCTAGGACAATAAAGTGGAAGCTGCGCACGCATGCATAACTCATCAATTACATTACTATAACCTCGAGTAATAAGAGAAACCAAATATGCACAAGACAGTAACACTCACTTGAAACTAATTGAAAGGAAAGAGTATTTTATCTTCGGTTTGATTTTTGAGCAACGATTGTAGCAAGTTGTCCTCAGTTTTTGTGACATTCTTTTTAACCGTCCATTCATGTATGACATTTGGGTTAATGAACCCAATGTCACAGATTTGTGCTTTTTTGCGTTCGGCGATCTTCAATCTGCATAATATAGTAAGGATAATTATATATACATGCAATGAAAGAGCTGACCTATATATAGAGACTTAATTACAGAAAGTAGTACTTACAGATAGTAGCAAGCCACGAGTGATTTTTCGAGTGCCTTCTAATTGTAGAACTGGAAAAACTCATCAAAATCAAAAGTTAACCGATCTTGTCCAATGAAGTCGTGGTCCTCTTTAATTCTCATCGACAAAGCCTCCTTCCTAGACTCGCTGCAGCTTTTCATGTACCATTGATGGAATCTTCGCACCATCGTTGTTAGAGGAGGACTTCCATCTTTGACGAGAGGATTCCCGTACTGGTATCTGAATTGGTCCACCTCCATTGTATCTAAATGTACATCATCGCCCAGGTAATCACCAAGATTGGTACCGTGCACCATCCCCGGCAGATTTGCGACGATATTGCTAGACACCTTGAGCGGGGGGCATGATTGGTTCGCATGTTCACCGAGCTGGGGAATTTTTTCCCACTTATTCGTTCTGCTAACCTTTTATCACTTGAAGTAGTTCCCGACCGGCGCGCATCTTCCAATGTCTTTTTAAGACAACGAACATGGTTGTCATCCGGCGAAGGCGGTGGTGGTCACTTCAGGGCATCGATAGTGTGCTTCGCTTTCACCGGATCTATCATCTCCTTTGGAGGTGGAGGTTTCTTTGCAAAAAGTCCCTCACTTGGGCTTCAATGATCTCCGCGTTTTCCTCCGCGGTCCTGTCGTATGGTAACTTCTCAAGAGGCTTGAGAGATGGACTCTATCTGTATTGCCTCATGCCTCTGGCTGTACTGCTAGCCACCCGAGCAGGCGGTGTCTCTCTTCCGTCATTGCTTACGAGGCGGAGAAGGACGAGGAGTGCTCAGACGCGCCAGAGCAGCCAGAGCGGTGGCGTTTGTCTTCCGCCGTTGCTGATGAGGTGGAGGAGGAGGCGGACTGGTCGGACGCGCCAGAGCAGCCAGAGATGGAGGCGGAGTGCCGACCTCACGCGCTGGAGAAGGAAGAAAAGTGCCCTGATCTCTCACCGGAGGAGGAGGAGGCGGAGTGCCCTGACTCGCCGGAGGAGGAGGAGGAGGAGGCGGGGGCGTCCAGTTCGAAATCTGGATGTGCTCCTTCCTCCATAGACATGGAGTCTTCAGAGCAAGACCCAGCTGAGTCTCCCCTTCACCTGTAGGGTGGTCAAGCTCGAGCTCCTCATATCCCTCCATTACTTCATCCACCATCACAATAGCATAGCCATGTGAAATCGGATGGCAGCGAGATGTTCTGTCGGGTTGAGGAGGTGCAACAGAGCCGACAACCGCCTTGACTTTGAGGTTCTGCCATAGCGTCATAAGATGGCAATGTTGAGCCTCCGTGATAGCATCCACGAGGTAGCTAGGAGCTGTGAAGCTAGGCTGCTGAACGAGCTCTTTGGAAGCCACGCTGCTTCTCCGTTGAGATGGGGGGGTAGCTTCTGTGGTAGCTCCAGCAGCTCGCTGGCTCTCAACTTGTTCCTCCAGCTTTTGTACTCTTGCATTTAGCTTATGCATTTCGCTCCGCCCCAGTTTCCTCTTCCTCTCCCAGGTTTTGTAATTGCCTGCACCAGGAAATCCAACCTTCCACGCAACGGAGCCTGGCATGCCTCGTGTTCGTCCAGGGTGCTTAGGATTCCCGAGGGCCTTGGTCATCTCATCATTCTCTATGTCGGGAACGAACTTCCCTTGGTGCGCTGCGGCGATACACTTCTGAAGCTTCTTGATAGGTGTTGCAAGTTGCTCGTTCGTCCAAACGCACTTCCCTGTTTCATGGTCCAATGTTCCCCCAACTCCGAAGAACCAAGTACTTGAATGGTCTGGCCAGTTCAATGTCTCTGGTTCGACCCCATTAGCAATTAGGTCATTCTCAGCTTTGTCCCACAACGACCGGGCTTTGAGGTAGCCACCTGACCCCGTGCGATGGTGAAACTTCTTCTTTGAAGTTTTGTTGTTGTTTGTCTCTGACATCTTCTTACTCCTGTCCGATGTCTTGTAGGCCAGAAATGCAGGCCAGTGATCTCTTATCTTCTCAAATCGGTCGGTGAATTCTGGAGTCTTCCCTTTGTCGACATACGTTGATTTCAACTCATTCTTCCACCTCCTGAATAGATATGCCATCTTCTTAAGAGCATGAGACTTGACCAATGGCTCTATAACTGGCTTATCCGGATCTTCCTCTGGCGGTAGGGTGAAATTTTCCTTCAACGATGTCGAAATATCATCTTTCTGTCTATCATTGACATAAGGAACTTGAGGGTCTTCGTTATTAGGCGTATTCCATAGCTACATGTTGATCGGGATCATGTCTCTAACAGCCCTACACTGAGCAGAAAATGCTTCCTTGGTCCGCCTGGGTTCGATCGGTTGGCCATCGTTCAAGATTGCTGTGATCGTGAACCTTTCATCCTAGCGCAACCTTTTCTTCGGGCCTCGTCTCGTTACCGAAGTTTGGCTCGATACGGAGGGCTGTAAAAGAAGAAAGAAGAGTTAATATATGTACATACCAAAACAATTAATGCATCAATTAGCTAGTCAGCATAGGCTTAAATAATATATATACCTTGCCGGACTTTACAACAACTCCCTCCTCTGTTCGGTCACCGGAGCCGTCATCACGGTCTCCTTCTTCCACTGGCATTTGTTCACCGGAGACATCATGATCATGTCCTTCCTGTTCCATTGTTCGATCACCGGAGCCTTCACCCTCTCCTTCCGGACCATCGGTGTCGTTGAGATACGACAAGATATCACCTTCGTCGATGATTATATCCCCCAACAACTGTTCTGTTTCCAAGTCTCTTTGCTCCATAGTTTCTGCAAATATCACAACATGGCAATTAATATACAAACATGAGAGATGGATATATTGGCGGCAAACATAGACCTAGCTAGCTAATCACAACAAGGAATATTAATTATTATCCTCGACACTTCTACGGTTTGGGGTGACCTCGACAACGCTTCTAGGGTTTAGGGTGGCCTTGACGACAACGCTCTTTTGACTTGGTAAATTTGGATGGCCTCGGTAATGCTTCTAGGGTTTGGGGTGGCCTCGGCGCTTCTAGGGTTTGGGGTGGCGTCGGCAATGCTTCTAGGGTTTGGGCCGGACCGCCTCTTTCATGAATGTCCGATGTCCGGACCGACAAGGTGTTTAACAAAATGGCGCCATTCTGGATGTGCAGAAAATGTCCCTATTTTTCCTAATCTCATCTACCCTTCTATATGTCACGTTGTCTAGTGTCAACGGATTCAAGAAAACAATGGCTTCATCATTAGTCGAAAGTAACATGCGCATGATGGTATGAAGCTCTCCAAAGTTATTTTGGAACGGAGTCCTGATAGGATAAATTGCTTTTTGGTACGAAGTTCATCAATAGCGTTTTGAATATCGCTATTTGGAAGGCCTTTGTTGAACTTCCACCACAGCAGGATGCTGCTAACGCGACACTACGATCAGAGACCCTTTGACGAAACTGTGTGCGATGCCATAATCGCAAATGGTGGTGTAAAAAAACCATCCAAAAAGGTGCAAAACGTTTGCGATGGAGGATGCATCAAACACAGTTTATATTTTAGTTGCGTGTGCGATGCAGGGCCTATGGTTCAACTTGATTAGTTGTTTGCAATGAGGAGGAACAAAAGAAACGGGCAGCCAGATGAAGGTGTGTGTGAGGTACAACATACAGTTCACTCGAATGAACTGTTTGTGATTAGCCAACACAAAAGAAACGGCCAGCCAGATCAAAGGTTTGTGCTATATACGACATGCGGTTCACTCGGATGAACTATTTGCATTGAGACATGAGAGCAGAAACTGTTCAATATAACAAGATGTTTGTGATACGCGGCACAAAGGTCTGTAATAAAAAATGTGTGCGAATACCGATAATAACCGAAACGGTTCCCTAGTGTGGTCCATGTTCATCTGATCATCATCTCCTTCTTGTGATAGCTCGATGTTCATTCTATGTTAAGTTTCCATTAATTGATGGCGTTTTATGAACACGCCACCGTTTCCCACCATTTCCTCACCTGTTTCCCGCCACCCAGCGATATTGCGCATGGGCGGCGCACGATGCATGGAGGTGACAAGTGCAGCCTGTGGCACATCCACCTTTTCCAAGAATGCCAACCCACCAAAGCGCCGCCTCTGCCATCAACCTTGTCGACGAGGAAAACGAGCAGGTGCCACGGCCCATCGAGGCCGAGGCGCTCCCCGGCAACGCGATGGACGACGCCATGATGCGCGTTATCACCAGGGTTGAGCAGTCCTTTGGCGCATGGCTCTTGAGAGCCGCGGATCAGCATAGGCACGGCACACAGCAAGAGCGGATCCATTGGCGCTTGCCTGCTGTCGACACGGTGTCGCAGCTGGGTACACATCCGGTCAGTACCCCCATTCCTTGCTAGGAGTGGGCAGAGGCCCTCAGCGCCATACTTGCACCAGAGGTTGGCCGTGACGTACTTGCACCGGACGCCTGCCGCGCCGTTCGCATGGGTGCCACCGATCGCCTTGTCCGCGGCCCGCTGGAGGCCAACACACTGGTCCGTAGGCTCGACCACCTCCTTGGCCCAGGTGTCCACCTGGGCGCAGTAGAGGAAAATGGCCGTTGCATCCTCTAGCTAGTGATCTCCGATGAAATAGCCAACTTGGAGCTCGAGATCACGCTCCAGATGTACCACGAGCATGTCGACCGCTTGGACAAATGCCTGCACGAGTTCAGGCAGAGCCAAAAGCTATCGTAGGCAAGACCTGCTGGTCATGGTCTCATGGACGCGTTTTATTGTGAAAAGTCGTTTCGACGTGGATAGCTATGTATTCACAGCAATCATAGTATTGCTCAGTTTATTGCTTTGTTTCAATGTGTGTATATATGCTTTCCATTCTGTATATGTGGATGATAACAGTTAGATTCAAATTAGTATACAAAAATAGATAGAAAATGGAATTCATAATATATATATGTATATATATATATATTAAATGTTCATTAGTTCATCACAGAATATATATATATATAGGACAGCACTATTCTAATCCCAGGATTAGAATAGTTATTTGGATCACATCAGCCCCTATATAGGGCCCGACAGGGCCCTCCCAAACTTCCCTGAACTGCCCGGTCCGACCCGAGTTGCCCCGACAGGATCCCACCCAATCCGAGACGCCTCGACAGGATCCACCTGATCCCCTCGATCCCGAGCCGCCCAGCCCCCCTCCTCGGCGCTCCTCCCCTTCTGGTCGCCGATCTTCACCGGATCCTCCGCCTCCTCCCCGTCTACAGCTCCTGGCCGGACGGATCCGCCGCTTCCCCTCCTTCCCCAGCTCCTGGCCGGCCGTGTCCTCCGCCTCCCCTCCGTCTCCAGCTCCTGGCCGGCCACCGGCGCGGGCGAGTGAGCAACGGCGGACGCCGGCGTGAGGGAGCCCGCATCGCCTGAACGCGGCGAAGCCGCCATGGACTTCAGGAAGCCGCATCCTCGTCCCATCGCCACTGCACGAAGCCTTGGCAGACCAGATGATCGGCACGGCGCAAGCTACGGCGAGCGGCGCGACCAATGGAGCAACTCCTCCGCGGAGGCGGCATCTGCTGCAACCTCAAATTCAGCAGCAACAGTACATGAACTTCCTCCCAATTTTGTATTCTTCTTCAATCTTGCCTTCTCTGACCTTCTTGCTTCGTGCAGATGAACTTCGCGCCCTCTGCAAGACATGGATTGCTATCGAATTCCTCTCATACCTCCAGGACGAACTGTTCTCAAGGTGGCCTATCAGCTGCTGGAAAAAGGTTGGCCGACCTTCTAGCCAGGGTATGGTTGAACTTCTTCCTTCCTTCGGTTTGTTATTTGCTTACAGCTATGTGAAGTTCAGGTGGTGTGTGAGCATCAGTCCAGGCTACAAAAGCTTTTTTAAAATTTTCCTGCCTGCTTACAACCATGTGAAGTTCTGGTAGTGTATGAGCCTCAGTCCAGGCTACAAAACAGCATTGTAAAATCTGCCTGCCTGCTTACAGGCATGTGAAGTTCCGGTAGTATGTCAGCCTCAGTCCAGGCTACAAACACTATAAAATCTGCCTGCATTCACATTCACATGTGCAAAAGCCATATGAAGTTCAACTAGTAAGTGTGCTATAGTTCAGGTTGGTATGTGTCTGGTTCTGTGCAAAAAATAAATAAAAGGAAAATAGAACATGCATGTGATATGACATGAAGGTCAGGTTGCTATGCACTAGCAGTCCAACCATTCAAAAACTCATGAAGGTTCAGGTTTTTTAACTGTAGACAATATTTCCCCTTTGCAAAACAAGAAGTTCAGGTTTTGGAGAGTGCTCAGTTCAGGTACATATAAGTAATCAAATATTGTAGAATTAAAAAACATGATGTGAAGTTCATTCTGTGAAGGGTGCTCAGTTCAGGTACAAAGGCATCGGCGGATGCTCAGCTCAGTGCATAGTGTGATGGCTCTCACCACTTTTATATGAGAAGTTCAGGCTGTGAATAATGCTAAGTTCAGTTACAAAGGTATATGCAGATATAACTTGTGTGCTAATAGACATTTTTTCTTTTATGTCAGCAAGACGAGAGACGCATGAAGAAGCTTAGAAGTGCCCAGCAGCAAGTACACAATCCAAAGCCTGTACGCGTTGCACCACCCCCTCAATGGGTCACACCTCAAACGCACCAACAGCATTACCAACCTGCTCCAAACCAAAAATGGATGACACCCGAAACACACGGATACTTCCAAGATGCTGGGTCACAGCCCTATCCGCACAGGTTTGTGCCTCCACCTAATTGGGTGACTCCGGGAATCCCCCGCGGATTCTTTGTATCCACCAGCAGACTCCCAAGCACGCTGATGGAGGAGGGGGTTAGCTCAACTCCTGCATGTAACTCCGGAGGTTATCCTGGTGTGCCTCATCGATGCCAAAGCGAAGCAACTAAACCGGATCCCAGGATAAATCCAACAGCAACACACACACGAAGGAGAGTGATCTGCACACTACCACCGTTTGATCCTGCTGTTGCTGCTACAAGTCAGAATTCTACGGGGCATAAGGTAGATGGATTGCTTCACAAAACGAAAGAGCAAACTAAGACCAGGATCGCAATACCTCCACAACCACCTCAAGCAAAAAGGACGCAAACAAGAGAGAGGCCATCTTCAGCCCTCCTTCCTCCTCGTGATCCACTGCTGCATCCTACTATGATTACTCCACCATGCCCCATCCCAGAGGGACAGCAGCCGACACCGCCGGAGTTGCGATCATACACGCACATAAGTGAAACAAAAAATATTTATATACGCATCTTGTATTATCTGCACATTTTCTGCTCCCTCCAGGATAACAAGTTCATAAACTGCATTTTAAGGTGCTGTTTGGATTAATTTTTTTTCTTTTTCTGCAGACGCCAGATCTACCGGATTATCTAATACCAAGACTAAAAATGCGATTCAAAGATGTAGAGAAAGCAATGTAATTTTATAACATATACGCCAGACACGCTGGTTTTGGAATCAGGAAGACGGGTGGAAATGACAACCACAAGTATTTTGTTTGCGCCTTCCAAGGGATACACACATCTTCTGTTTCAGAGGCCAACAGGAAGCGAAACAAAACATCGCAGAGGACGGGCTGCAATGCAAGAATGAGGGTGAAGGTGCAGGAGGATGGCACATGCGTGGCAGTGGACATTGAGTACAATCATAATCACGAGCTCATGCAAACTGATGACATGCTGGTATTTTTGCACTCACACAAGAATTATGACCCCACTATTTTGGAGTACGTAAAGCTCCTGCAGTACCATGATGTCAAGCACACAACAATCATGTCCATGCTATCTGAAAATGAAGATGGAAGCTACTTCCTAAGCATGACAGGACGAGACCTGCTAAACCAGTAAGTATTCAAACACCCACATACTGCAATGTAAAATAGCATCCTAGCTCACAACCCTTTGCTAGCAAAAAATAAACAAATGCATGTTTGCATGTGATTTGCAGGAAAGCCATGAATGCAAGGAAATATGATTTGGATGATGTATTGAAACTTGTTTCATTCTTCAAAGACATGAAGGCAATAAATGATGAGTTTTTCTATGACATCCAAGTGGACAAGGACAAGTCAATTAAAAACATTTTCTGGTCCAATGCAAGCTGCTGAGGAGCCTATCAAGACTTCGGCGATTACGTAACATTTGACACGACTTACAAGGCCAACAGATTTCATATGCCCCTGGGAGTGTTTGTTGGAACAAACCATCACTTGCAGTCAACGATATTTGTTGTTGCCCTGATAAGAGACGAAGATGCAATGTCATTCAAGTGGCTGTTCGATACATTTCTACGGTGCATGAACAACAAGCACCCAACTTGCATTCTAACAGGTGAGTTCAAAATAAAATTCCTCAAGTTTCATCATCTTTTCAGTCTATGGGTCTGTGTTGGTTGGGTACATTGGTTTTGTCTGAAAATAATGTAAAGAATGCAGTTCAACCACTGTAAGCACAGAAGTCCAACTAGCAGTACAAGAAAGCAAAATTATCTGTCACATGTTTACAAAAAAATTAGTTATGAATGTGAAGTTCAAATACATGAATCATAGAAGTTCAAGGACAAATCTGTAAGATAAATATATGTAGCATGTTCAGAAAAATATAGTTATTTACGTGAAGTTCAAGCACTGCTACCACAGAAGTTCAACAACAATGCTTTAAGAAAATTTTTGATTGCGACACTACTAGTTTGTCCTACTACTAACTGTGAAGTTCAAGCACTGATACCAAAGAAGTTCAGCAATGCTGCTATAAAGAAAAAATACATGTGACATTCTTAGATACCATACTGCCAAGATGTGTAGTCCAAGTACTTGTACAACATAAGTTCACCATCAGTACAAAAAAGGAATCAAGTTTCATTTTTTTAATTCATGCAGACCAATGCCCATCGATGGCGAAAGCTATACCACAATCATTTCCAAACACCGTCCACAAGCTATGCCATTGGCACATCATGAAGAAGTACAGGGAATACCTCGCGTTGTTGTATAAAAAGTATAAAATATTCAAAGAGGAGTTCACATCTATATTAAACTGGCCACTGATGCCAACGGAGTTTGAAGATGCCTGGGCTAAAATCATGCACAAATACAACATGGAGAACGACCAGATGATGATGCACTCTGGAGTGATAGGAAGATGTGGATTTCAACATATTACAAGAACATTTTCTGTGCTAGAATGACTTCCACACAACGAAGCGAGAGCATGAACCACATGCTAAAGAAAGGGTTTGTCAAGGGGACCCAGAACCTACACAAGTTTGCTAGGCGGGTCAATGCTTGCATACAAACTCGGATGCAGAAGGAGAACGAGCAAACAATGACCAGCATGGTATGATGACAAGTACAAAACACCCCCATCATGTTCTATTTTACCTTCAACACACTACAAGAAATCTGTTAATACATAACGAACTTCGGCCGTCATGGATGGGCACAAAACCATCATTGATGACCATGCATGACGGATTCAAAATCCGTCATGTATATCGCGTCATAATTTGATTACTGTGTACTCCGTGACGGATCTTCCAACACCGTCATGGATCCATGACAGCTCTTGGCCGTCATAGATGGCACTTAACTGACGTGCTAACGATGACGTTAACGCGTAGGCCACGCCATCATCCGACATGGCAGCCGACATGGCGGCCCATCAGGTTATCAACCATATAGAATTCTAGCCCATTGTTTCAGTTTCGACCCATGTGATCATCTGGCCCATCGTTTCAGTTTCGGCCCATGTGGTCATCTAGCCCATTGTTTCAGTTTCGGCCCATGTGATCATCAGCCTAGTTAAAATCTCGGCCGAATGGTTATGTTGTGGCCCAGATAGTATTTTGCCCTACTAATTTCCATTAAAAATATTTAGCCCACTAATTATAGTGTAGACCAATACCTATTATGTTTTGTCTGTTAACATTTCAAGCACATGCATTTTAGATTTCTGCTCATATCATTAGAACGAAAAAATTAGAGTTACAACCAAAAGTAAAAAAGGAAAATGAAATCCACTAAAAAATTATACAAAAACAGAAATTACAGCCGAGTCAAGCACGTTGATTTTTTTTGAGAGAGTGTAGTCGTATTCATATGAAAGGAGAGAACAGCATGCATCACGGCGTCGAGCTTATTAGCCAAGGATCCACCAGATCCACTACCAGCCATCATCTTCCAGCACGGAAGGACGCATAGGATGGGATCTCGCCGCGTATGCTGCCCCTGGATTCACGCTAGCTCCTCAAACACGCATGAGAGGGGATCACGAGCACGCTGCCGCTTCGGTTTCCAAAGCCATCCAGCTCCCGTCCGCGCCAGCCTGTAGTTTGGACGCGTGGATGTGGAGGGGGTCACGAGCCCGTCGCCGCCGCAGTATCTTGGTGACGTCAAGCACGCCGGTCGGGTATTCTGTTGCGCCAGGCCCATCCAAGTCCGCGAGCCCGTCGTGGTTCCCTCGGTTCGGCAAGCCCACGAGGGAGCCGCTCGCGCCCTGCAGCGACTCGGGCACAGGACACAGCAACGGCACCGGCGCCAGGTTGGCCTTCAGGGGCGTCGCCGCCTATATGGACGAGGCCGTCGTCGAGGCGGCAAGCGCCCCGCAGCTACACGGGCACTGGTCGCGGCTGAAGCGGAGGCCATCCCGGTGGCGTTGTAGACCGCGTCCGTCATCGCACCGCTTGGCCTTCGGTGGCAGCGTCCGGTACAGCGCTGCTCCCCGGCGACCGGTCGATGCAGAGACCCCTCGGCGGCCCAGCGCGGCATACGCAACGGGTTCGATAGCGGCCTAGGCGTGGTGGACTCGTTGGGGATGTGCTTGGGGACGGAGGAAGTTAGTTGCTGGGGGAAGGGAGATCTGGATTAGGGGATGGAGAAAGGAAGGCGCTGGGAGGATCTGGAAGCGGGTAGCTCGGCGGAATAAATGCAATGACTCCTCGTGGGTGGGGAAGAAATATGAGGGTGTTTGGATCACTGACTAGTGACTAGAGACTAGTAGTAGTCACCTTTAGTCAGTAAACCTCCAAACAGGCCAGACTAGTGGGTGACTAAAACTAGTTTAGTCCCTAGTCACCCCACCCCCAACTTTTACTGACTAGAGACTAGTAGTAGTCACCTTTAGTCAGTAAACCTCCAAATACCCCTGACTTTTACTGAGTGATGAGAACCAGTCTGCCACCGTTGGATGCGAGAGGATCTGACGGCTGTAACTGGCGATCCGTGTGAAGGTAAAATGAACCAATCAGAAGCCGTGGTTTTCCTGACCTAGGATACATGCATGCGTAGCTAGGAATCTAATGGACTTTTGTTGACCTCAGGCCAGCAGCTAGCAAGGCAGCCCAAATTTTGAACTAGTTTTTTTTTCTGTTTTGCAAATAACTAAATAAGCACCCTTCTAAAATAATTTGCAAAAAACATTTATCACATGTACCCAGCACACTTTTTACATCTAATATACTACATATATTTAAAATTATTATTTAATTATTTATCCTAAATAAGTTGAACACTATTATTTCTGGTCATTAGAATACCCAAAGAACACTTTTTGGAATATTTTGATATATTACACATATTGTTTTGAGTGAACATCCATCAATTATGGTTTTATAAAATAAAAATATATTTTATCAGTAGTAAATATTTTGAACTATTACTAATATTTTGTAAATTCATGGATTGTAGTTAAATGATTAAACATTTTCTACTAGTAACTAGTGACCTAGCCATAGTCAATAATGTGCGGCAGTGGGAAAGACTTGATAGAATTTTAGCAATTATTGTGTAAGTAACCATCTCAATCTTTTACCACGACCTCTAGAGACCATTTATGACACCATGCGAAGCTTCATGTTTTCCAAATTTCTTTTTGCATTTTTTGAATTACGAGACCAACAATCTACATGTTGAGAGTTCAGTCTTGGCATCATGATGTTTGGAATCTCGTTAATACAAATGTGATTTTTAAAACCAAATTTTCAATTTTTACATGCACTTGGAGTTCCAAATTGAATTGTATTTGTTAAATGCTTAGAAATGCACTAAATGACTTATGCATAGCAAACGAACCCGAAAAATTGTCACGTTTTGACATGGACCATGCAATGCTATATATTGAGAGTAGAAAAAAATTCAAGGCCAACGGTTGAAGCAACGGGCGTTTCGCTTTGAACCTGACAAGTTTCCTCTCAAAACCTATATTCTTCTTTGGAGATGGCCCGGTTTGTATGCAGCATACGTCACGGCTATTGTGAAACCTTCTCATGTTTTTACCATAGTCTTTTAAGTTTCATATGAGGGCGCTGTAAGACCCCCAGTTTCATGCTACAGTGACCACATGCTAATGTGCCATGTCATCATGTTCATCATCATTTAATTGCATTAAGAAATAATTCAACTCTCAAACTCTAGTCATGCTACAGTGAGCACGTCTAGGAGGTCCGCTGCGGACGGATTCGTCTGTTCCGGGGACCGGCTCGAGCCGGGACGGTCCATGTGCTCGCCATCGAGCCCTTCTCCGCGGCGGACGTCACCACCTCGTCGTCGTTGCCACTGCTCCCGGCCGCCTCCGACCTCCTAACCTTGTCCACAGGAACCATGCCAAGTTCCATTTTTCTTAAACTTCGTTTGCATTTTTTAGATTTTTTTTTTAAATTCAATAAACTCAATGTCCGAGGCCGAGTTTGGCACCCTCATGTTTGTAATTCCTTTCATTTGCTTGGAGAAGAGGCAATCATAGAGGAAGCAACGGTTGCTTCTCCTTCCAAACTGACATGTTCCTTCTGAAAACATAGATTCTTTCTCCAAGATGGCCGGTTTCTAAGTAGTGCACATTACAACTATTATGAAACCTTCTCAAATTACTACCAGATCCTCTACATGTCATACGAGGGCCATGCCAAGTTTCATGTTCCCGACATTGTTTGCATTTTTTTCGAGAATGTTTATTAGATATTATTTTGTAAAATTATCATCACATTTCTACACAGGTTTAACATTTTAATACATTTCTAAAACTTAGTATTATTACACAGTAAATTTAATACAATTTCAACAGTGTTCATACCATGTGTCATCAACTTTATAATAATTGTGTATTTTGAAAAAAAATACAATGAAGGTATAAAATAATTGCGTGATTTTGGTCTCGAATGAAGATACATAATTTTACAAAAAAACATGTTGAACTATTTAAATCCACGTGAACTTTAGAAAAAGTTCATGTTCATCCAAAAAAAGGGTACACAATTAAAAATACAATAGAGATTTAAAATACACAATAATTACACAGTAAGTTGTGTGAAACGCTCTCAAATTTTGACATGGAACATGTGTTGTTGTCTCTTGAATGTAGAAAAACCTTTCAAGGTCCAACGATGAATCATTGCATTCAAACCCGACCCATTCCCTCACGAAACCATGTTTCCCGGGAGATGTCCCGGTTTCCAAGCAGTGCACGTGACAACTTTTTTAAAACCTTCTAAAAAATGAAGTTATATTTATTATTGAATGTAGGGAAGTTTCGAGACCATTAACAAAATGTAGAGAAGAAATCAAAACAAAAAATTGAAAGAAATGAAAAAAAGGTATGTCGAGTGTTTAGTGTCGGGCACTCGACGCACATTTTGTGCATGTACAGATAAAATGAAGTTATTTTTATTATTTTTTCAGTTCATGCTTGCATTCTTGATATTATTTTTCCATTCAAAATAAGAAATGTAAGGAAAAAATACAATTGACATCAAACTTAACGGAAGTATTAGTGCATTTGAAAAAAAATGTTTGACGTGTTTTTAGAAAACCGTTTCACGTATATTCAAAAATTGTAAACATGTTTTTTAATTGATCACGCATTCAAAAAATAGACAACATCCCTTTAAAAAAAGTCAATGTTTATTTTAAAAAAATGTTCAGTGTGCTTTTTAAAAATGGTGAACGTTTAGTGCTATTGATATTACATTTCTATAGATTACAAACATGTGTAACCTTTTTAATACATTTCAAAAAATTCTTATTACTACACAATAATTTTTAATGCAGGTTGAACAATATACAAAAATTGTGTGCTTTTGGTCCAGAATGAAGATACAGAATTTACTAATAATTTGAAATGCACGTGAACTGTTTAAGTCCATGTAAATTTTAGAAAAAGTTCATGTTTACCTCTTCAAGGTACAAAAGAATGAAAATAGAATAGACATTTGAAATACATAATAGTTGAATGTCTAAATGCACATTTGAAAAAGTTAAAAAATCGAGAAAAAACCTTGCATGTAAATCCGGACATTATATGTGCGTGCACCAAGTTTTGATGAAAAAGGACATTTTTTGTGGCTTGTGTAAAAAATATAATTTTTGATGTTTGATTACAGCTATTCACGAGACATTTTTTTAATCTTTTTTATACATGCCACAAAAAATGTTCTTTTTCACTGAATTTTCTGTGCCAACATAGGATGTCCGGATCGATGAACACGAGGTGATTTTTTTCTCAATTTGTTTTAACATTTTCAAACGTGTTTTTAGACTTATATTTCATAGTACGTGTATATGCACCTAGGAGCCAAAACGTCACTCTCGTTAATTACTGCAACTTTTACCAACAAAATAGTAACCGTTGTAATGTTTTATATGGGAAAAACTTAAAAAATAAAAATTAAATCTAACTTGGACAAAATAAAAAAGAAAATGAGTAGAAAGCTGCATGGGTTAGCGTACTGGACCGGCCCAATTATATAATTACTATTTCTAGCATGTAACTGTTGTCAGGTGGCTAGCTGGGTCCGTCGATTAAAGCTAGAAAACGACTAAAAAACTGCTTGGTGCTAGAGATTTCTCAACAACAAAAAAGGTTGGTACAGCCAAACACCACAACGTGGTGTCCATATAATATTCTTGCTGATGGTTGAACAGGTAGGTTTTTTTGGCTGGGTGGCTAGCTCGTTCGGTCCAGTAGCAGCATGTCTTAAGTTCGAACACCTTGAGCGCTATTAATATTTTTTTTGTTATTTCTTTGTGTCATACTGACATGTGGGACCCGCACTTTTCGGCGAAGCTGATGTGGCATCGTTTCTCTGTGTCATACTGACATGTGGGACCCGCACTTTTCGGTGAAGCTGATGTGGCATCGTCTCGGCTCATTTCTTGCTCTGCTACACTTACATGCGGGCCCATACTACGGCAAGCTCGCATGGCATCATGTGTAGCACAGGACGTAGCAAGGACTAACATATTAGCCAAAAGAAGAAAAACCATATGGCACATCAGCATGAGCCATCCGTGACGGACTGGATGGTGTATAAATAAATAAAAAATAGGCCCAACTGCTCATTCCATGACTGTTTCCGTGATGGTTTCTCTGTGGCCGTCATAACAGGGCTACCGCTTTGGGGGCCTATTTTCATCTTGCTAATCCATGACGTTTTCCATGACGAACTAGAGAAACCATGATCGATGGGCACCCTATCTGTGACGGATTCTGAGAACGTCATCCGAAATTTGTCATGAATTAACAGGTTTCTTGTAGTGACATGTGAACTTTGAATTTAAAAAAATGAAACCCATGACTCTGCTTCGACTAATATCTCACTTTTTGACATGTACAGACCAATCCTATGACAAAAACAACTTACGGCTATGAGGAAGACATGTCTATCAAGTACACGAGAGCTGTGTACACTAAGATGAGGAATAGGATAAGAAAGGCCACGCTATTTCGCGCAAAGCGTACAACAGAGCCCACTAAGTACCTTGTGTACTACCACAACAAGCCTGGCCATGATGATGAAGAAAGATTTTCCTGGTCAAAGCATGAATTCCAAGTTGTAGTTGACCCAGAGAAGGAAATATACGCGTGTGAATGCAAGCTCTAGACACACACAGATGAGCGAAAAAACAAGATCATTAAAAAGCTAGACTAGTAGTATCATATGAAAATTTATGAAACTCATTGCTGGCTCACAAACTATGTATTCTGCATTCATCACAAAAATGCAGGTCTGTTCTGTCTTCACATCATGAACATACTGGACTACAACAAGCCTGACAAATTTCCAAACAAGTATATCCTCAAACGGTACACAAAGACTGCAAGATCACAACCAACCTTTGATACAAGGGACTACAACACAACCGCATCGGATGTCAGCTCAAGGCTATCGAAGCAAGACATCTTGCTGCAGCTGAATTTGATGGTTAATAAGAAAGCGATGAGATGTGACCAGCAATATGACAGAGCCTACTATGTTCTCAAGAGGCTTGTGGAAGAGCTTCATGCAATACATTCAGCAAATCAAGCGGATGCTGACGAAAGGATGGCTGAAGAGGACGCTGAAATTGAAGATGACCTTCATTATTATGCAGCTGAAATGCTTAACACCGCCGCTGAAGCCAACCAATGCAAGCAGGGTGATGGCCAATCAATGGAGCAGCGACAGCAAGAGACGATGAAATTGCCGTTGTATTATGAAACAAAGGGTAGGAAGAAAATTACTGCAGCAAAGAAAAGTGACAAGAGAGCTCAAATGAAGGCACCACCTACAGGAAGAGTCATTGTGCACGATGAGAACGGAGTGCCACTTGGACACAGGAAATGCAGTGTGTGCAACCAGGTTGCGGGACACAACAAGCTGGCCTATCCAACACTATTGGAAAGAAACAATGCTAAGGAGATCAAGCAAACCAAATCTCAAAAACAGCCGCCCAAAGTTATGGAACAAAAGAAGGGACCACACCCAAAGAAAGCATATACAAGGAGTATGAACCACATAATGCAAGAACATGCCCGAAGCGCACAGATGCTGAAAAGACAAGCAAAATGCCAGAGAAGAAACAGAAAGAAAGACCTAGAGCCAACAACAAGAAAGTGGTGGAAGATGAAGAGGAAGATGAAGATGAAGACACCGTCGAAGAAGAGGAAGAGGAAGTGGAATGCGACGATGAAGAGGAAGACGACGATGAAGAGGAAGAGGACGATGAAGAGGAAGAGGTACATGTCAAGCAAAAACCTCTACCACCAAAGACTAGGAGGAGCGCAAGGCTCATGAACAATTAGAATAGGTCAATTAACACAATGCAAACTTGTGTCATGTCAATGTGCAGAACATTATGTCATCCCCTGGTAACATACACTTTGAAGTTCAAGTAATATTACTGCAGAAGTCCTAGTATGTTATGGCAGGAAGTAATGTGCTGGTGTTGTATTGCATGAAAGAGCAAGCAGTAATAAATTGAAAAACATACACTGTGAAGTTCAAGTAATATTACTGCAGAAGTCCTGGTATGTTATGGTAGGAAGTGATGTGCTGGTGTTGTATTGCATGAAAGAGCAAGCAGCAAATAATCATATAGTTTTGAAGTTCATGTTAGCTTACAAAAGAAGTTCTGGTATGTAAAATTGATGTAGGAAAAGAATTTGCTTAAAAAAATAAAGTTTCGCCGCATAAACTAAGGTTAGCAAGCCTAAGACAATGCGTTCAAATGTGAAGTTCTGCTTGGATACGTGCAGAAGTTCATGTACAATGCAACAAAGATAAAGAAACGTTTGATTATTAC
This sequence comes from Triticum aestivum, assembly GCF_018294505.1. NCBI lineage: Eukaryota > Viridiplantae > Streptophyta > Magnoliopsida > Poales > Poaceae > Triticum > Triticum aestivum. The sequence continues at coordinate 74,024,879 of NC_057806.1, read as the reverse complement.
ATATCAGGACTTGAAAAAACACAAAAAAACTAATATAGATTCTACGCAAAAGCATACATATTGGTTGGGTTGAACATTACCAATACATTACACAACACAAAATATCCTCTCCATCTGAAACCAGCAGCCCAGCCACATCTCAAAGCAAAAGTTCAAGTCTACGATCATATGTTGGGAGCCCAAAAATAAACAACACAAAAAAATCAAGCAGTTCAACCAAAACCGAGGCAGAAGTTCAAGTACATCTGTTGGGGCAAAAACATTCAACACATGGATACTAAAAAACGATGCAGTACATTGAAATTCACAAAGCAAAATCATTCTTCACACCGAATGCATTTGTCCACAATATCATAAGTAATAGTGCTGCATCTATAGATACACAAATCACTAAAAACATTCTTACAACCAAATCTTTACGGAATTGTTCCAATCATTAGCAAACCTAAAAATCTGTACGAAATCAAATCTACAATGAAACTAATGCTTCGAATTCACGGGCCAAAGGACTGGATCTCTTTAGGGAGCTCTGAACGCACGACTTCATTCTTCTCGCTAAAAATCAGAGTGTGCATGAACTCAGCCTTCCAGTCATCTGTAGCAGCTTGCAAACAAAGAAAGGTGAAAACGATGGTTTAGTAACGGATATCTAAAACAACAGCAGGAGCGTCTCAACAAAAACACACAAGAATAATCAAAGGATGATGAGACAAGAACAAAGACAGAACATACTTTCACATCACCAAAATCTTCAACAATCTCATCGCCATCATACGAAGAGCTGAACTTCACGGCAAAGAAACCACAATCATTACTCTTATGCTTTGGAACGTTGATGAAAGTCGGCCTCTTTGCAATAGTCACCCAGTTAGGCTGCTTGCTCGCCTTGTATACAGCCTTGCCGTATAGCTCCTCAAGCAACCCAACAAATCTCTTCATCTGCCGGAAATAACAAAATTAGATGAAGTCAAAAACATGTTAACCAAAATAGTTAAGTTCAGGTACATAAAAAAGTGACACTTGCATAAGATCCACCTAAACAAAATAGCAGAAGTTCAACTTCTAAATGACAGTCAGTTCAAGCAGTATTACCAAAACAGAGACAGCAACATATTTTGTCAACACAAGGCATAATAAACTTCGTGTCAAACAAGAGAATGTGAAAGGAGGTTCAGGCTAAGAAACACTCACGATATTTTGGCAGTCCCCGTGGAAACTCGTTCGCGACGTTTCCATATTAGCGTAAGAAAGTGAATCAAGGATGTCAATGCTCCCACGATATCTATTCATCACGTACACACTGTAGTGCGCCATTGTGCCAATTGGCTTGAATAGAATCAAGAAAACCTGCCAAGAATGAAAGGACCGGTGAACACAAACTATAAAAGCATATGTACTGAAGAACCGGCATGAACAAAAACTTCTTAACAAACTCAGCAAAAGGATGCACATGAAATTAAAAAAAGCAAGAGTTATGAAAACCTAACCAGCTTTGCGTTAAGAAGGTCTTCTTCCTTGTGAACAAACATTGGGAGGAGACCAGCAGATTTTTTTGCATCAAACTTTGGAACTGTTGCACCGAAGAAATCATACTCCAGGAAGTACTGTGCATTCACAAAAACACAATTAGAACACCTCCCAAATGCTACTACAACAAAACTAAGGCAAAAAGAAGGAGATAGGGGTGCAAAGAACTAAAACCTGTATGAAGTAGGGACTAAGTACAACCCTGTCAGCACTAGTGAATATCTCAGAGGTCTCCGGCTTATCCTTCCACAAATTTATGAGATAATCCATTATGTCTCCTTCCATCTGCTGCCCTTCACCGAAAAGCGTATAAAGGACACGTCCTGTGAGGTCAATCACATTCGCAGGGATGGTAAACATGGAGTAGCTTGTCCTGCAGAATACAAACGGATGGTAAAAATATATTAGAAGTTCAGATACAACAACAAACAGAAGTTCAGACACTATAACTCAAAAGGCAAGAGGAGACATAAAAAAGAATTCAGATACTACAACAACGGCAGTTCAGACTATACAACAACAGAAGTTCAGACACTACAACTCCAAGGCAAGGGAGCGACAAATGAGGGTAACTCACTCAGAATACTTTTCCAGACAACACATACTATTTCAACTTCCGGGCCTCAGATAGATGAGGGTAACTGTATTTTTTCAAGGGAGCGACAGGAGAACGCCACTTCAAAGGCAATCTTGATGCTCTCTTGGAGGAAGTTATGTTCCCAGACTCAACTGCCGGTTTCCTCCTGGTGATCACAACATTCTTCCCACCTTTACCAGCAACAGTACTAGCAGCACATTTAGCATTCTTCGGGTAAGCAATCTTCTCAAAATCATCATCGGACGAAATCACTTCTGCTTCGGCTGCTTCGACTGCATCAGCCTTCCTGTACCAAGGGGTTTTTGGAGTACCACGAATACCACCAGCCTGCTTCCCCAACTTGGAAGGAATAAGGGTCTAAGGTCTATCATCTCCTATTGGAGCTGTACTCATGGGTTCCTCCCTAGGCTGGTATTCCTGTGACCCGAGGAATGAGTAGTGGTAATCGGTCAGCTCCAATGGTTCCACTGTCAAAGAAAAAAGGAAGAGAAAACATCACCATTAAATACAACTGAAGTTCGGGAACATCAAAATGTGTAGTCCAACTAATAAAGATGACATGGTTACTACTCAAGCTGACCTAAAAAAATTAGTTGCAGTAAAAAACTAAATGAAGTTCAGGCACAACCAGAGCCATAGTTCAAGATAAACTGATAACTATAAATCATTCAACTACAGCTAACAAAACCATAGAAAGGCATCATCTCTGAAGTTCAATTAGAAAAGAAAATGCTCATGTCCATTTAAGAAAAACAAAACACACAAGCAAAATTAAAAAAGATAGAAATGAAGTTCATGTACAAAGAAAATGCTCCTCTCCTTCCGAAACCAGAAGTCCAAGTTTCAGAGAAAAATATGAAGTTCAGGTAGAATAAAAGATGCAGTGCAGGTAAGCAGTACAAGTTCCAAAATACTTACATGTGTAGTAGCCAAACAGAGCTTGGAAGTCTGCCTCAAACAGGTTAGAAGAAGCGATTGGGTACAGCCACGTCTTCCTGATATCCCCAATATTCTCATGGGAATAATTTGCAAGAACCCCATCATGATACGAATAAACATTCGTAAGCATTAAGAATCCGCAGTCGATACTGCCATCAAACGAAGTAAAAAAATAGTGTTAGGACAGAAAAAGAAAGCCAACGAATTAAACACGTCGCAACTTAAGTACAACTACAGTTAAACAGATGTGGTAAAGAGAAAAAGTCGAACTCATACTTGTTTTGCTGCTGGGGGACATCAATCCAATCCAGAGGGAAATTGTTGATGCTAAGAGGACTGAAGGGTGTCTCCCTGTCGTTGCTGGCATTCTTCCAAAGCCTCTTGATGTTGTCGGTCATCTGCCAAAACAGGCATACCGCACATTCATCTTTTGGTCCATAGTAGGAATCGAGAAGCTGGAACCTTGAATTCTTCAGGTCAAGGAGTACCGACACCCAATGACCGACACCACCCATGGAAGCAGGAAGCTCAGGCGGGTCAAAAGTAGGCAAAACAACCTAAAGCATCATAAAACACACGAATCATTAAAAAATGAGAATTAATATCAGAACGGTACAAAAGAAAAATAAAACAAATATTAACACAGTGGATCGCACTGCAAAACTAATACAGAGGCAAAGAACAAGATATTGCATACCGAATCATGTGCATCCATGCTATCTGGACCACTCGCCATGAAGGACTTCCTCACACAGGAATCAAATTGACCTTTGAAAATCTTGTCCTAAAATAATGCAGACAACACCAACATATGAAAAAATACGAAAATGAGATGAACAAGTTTTAACTAAAATGGTAAGGAACAAAACATAAAAGAAATCACTGTATGGTTGACTTACACAAACCCAATACGGCAGGATGAGTTTATTTGATCCCTGGTACTTCGCACGTAGACAGTAGAGTGCACACTCAGCCACATTAGATGTAAGCATTCCGCGAGGACCAAAAGATATTGCGACTTCTAGAACAGAAGCTTCACACTCCTTGTTTCGGAACATAATCATTTCTCTAAAACAAGCGAATAGAAAGTAAAACAAGTTCAGCAGCAGGAACTCAGGAAGTTCATAACACATGTTAGCACAAAAGTTCAGCTATATCACAACAGGAAGTACAATGCAAAAAGAGGCCAGAAGTTCAGCACCAGAGAAGCAAAAAAAAAGTTCAGGTACATAGAGTTGGGAAGTTCAGGTAAGAGACCACAGACAGTTCACAGGGGGTACATGGATGATGTAAATATTGAGCAGGCATAGAAGTTCAGCTATATCACAACATGCAGTGCAGTACAAAAGAGGCCAAAAGTTCGGCATCAGAGAAGCAAAAAAAAGAAGTTCAGGTACATAGAGTTGGGAAGTTCAGGTAAGAAACCACATGCAGTTCACAGGGGGTACATGGATGATGTAAATATTGAGTAGCTGCACTCACCTCTTGGAACGATCATTCCTAAGCCTAGTTACACTGTAATAAAAGTCATCAACCTTCTTTCGGACGACAGCAAGGTCGCTATCTGCTCACCAAAAAGAAAATAGCAATTAACAGCAACACTCAAAGCACATAGATTCACGACAGTTTCAATTAAGACCAACATTCAAGCACAAACATTCAAAACATAAGCACATCTCAGCAGCTACATCAGAAAAGATAAAACCACAGCATCATAGACATCACAACCCATGCATTACAAACCTCCACCCACATAGAAAACATGTTCACTTAACATTCTTTACAACCCACACGACAAACAACAAAACCAGAAGTTCAACTTGGACCACACAGGCAGTTCACAGGGGATATAATGGACTAAACCAAACAATGAACAGGGAAGGGGATGGGGAAAGAAGAGAGAAGCATGCTCCTCTCTTCATGGATCCTTGCCTAGACCAGTGGCAGCACTGGAATGATCAACCTCCTCTCCATAGCTATCGCTTTCGGTATCTTCATCATCGTCTCTAGTAGACGTTGCAGCGTCGTCGGGAAGGACACCAGCAGCAGTTGGAGCAGCTAGAGAATCTAAAATAAGAAAAACATTTGGTTGTGCCTGTACAGCATCAACATCAACTGATGGCTCTGCTGCAGGAGACTTCTCCGGGCTTGCAGTAGCACTACCACTAGTTTGTACAGCAGACTCAACATGATCTTTCTCCAAAATGGTGTCTCCATTTGTCTTGCCTTGCTCAGCATCAGAAACCTCAGCGCCAATGGACGAAAAAGGTTCAGTCAGGACCACCCCGTCGGAGCAGCCGATGCCTGAGACGGACATGTCTGCAACCTTACCTGGAGCAACACTAACATCATCATTCTGCTGTTGCAAAAAAGAAACAAAAAGTCATTACAAAGGGCTGACTGAACCTCATGCACAGGGACAGCAAGTCCGTCTTAGGGGCAAACAAGACAAATGGACAAGAAAAAATGGGACCTTATTTTCACTGCCATGAACCTCATCAAGTATTACGCCACTAGCGGGAGCAGGTTCATGCACAGGGGCAGCCTCATGCACAGGAGCAGCTTCATGCGCAGGTAAAACATCCTCCTCAACCCTAGCATCAACATCAATAGCCTACAAAAAGAAATCATGTAGAAAACAAAATACCTAATCAGCAGAAGTTCAGATTGCATAGTCAGTAAAGGTCAGCTATCGCAACTGACATATAATGGAAGTCCAAATACAGTAAACATAGCAGGTCAGATATCAAACTACTCTAAGATACAAAAGGGAACAAAAAGGGCGAGTCATGGAAGTTCAGGTGCTGTAGCAGTTGAAGTTCAAGTTCTATAAGCAGAGAAGTTCACATAGGAACACTTGTGCTAAAAAACGGTTTACGACACATGAAATCAATAACGGTCGCCTATGACTACAAACAGTAATAACTGAAAGCTAACATTGAACATTATTGCAAAGAAATATCAAAAGCCAACATAAACAAACCTCTTTGGTACGCTCCACATGGCCTCCTTCATGGCCCGAACAAACGGAATCCTGCCTCTGAATCTGTCTCACAACCACACTTGCCTCATCTCCAAAAGGCTTGCAACGAGCATCCTGCATTTCCTTGAACAACCCAATGCTAGTCTGGAGGTGGGAAGTGCTCTGACGAAGCTCTTCAAGAAATTTAGCTTCAATAGATAAGACCCCCTTCGAAGACTCAACATCAAATCCGTGTCCGAGAGGAAGAATCCCATCAATGCGACTAAGACGCTCAACAGTTGAAGGAACATGAGCCAACTCCCCACAAACAGTTTCGAGAAGACTGTCAATCCTAACCAGAGAAACATTGGAAGCTTCAAACAAATTCTCAGAAGAAACGCTACCTGCAGCACTCACACGAACAGAAGAACCTCCTGGATCTACAGGGGGGCACTGGTTTTAACATCCCGGGAGAATTCAAATCTTGGGGAAGTTCCACTCCCTAGGCCGGCAGAACAAGGCATAGTTAGAACAGGACGTTCAATAACCCTAAAGAACACGACCTCAGCCTGTGTCTTCCACTGCATACAAACACAAAAGTCAACGCGTCAGAAAACAAATGAAGGAACATGTGGACAAAAAATATACAAGACAATACCAGAAGTTCAAGTTAAACTGCACAGGAAAGAATAATGCATAGAACACTCACAAGCAGTCTCCTAAACACCCAGTTGGCTAGGTCATCATCACCCTTCGTAACCAAATCAGCCGCAGCAAGCTCAAGAAGCTTGGCTTGATCCATGAAATTGATGCGAGGGGTCCTCAAGTCAATATTAGGCATCTTGCCAATGATAAGGCAGTCCAGATACATAAGCAGCGGCGCGATGGCACAGCCTGTGACAACTTTTCCTCTGCTAGTACCTTGTTGATACCTAACAACAGCACTCCGAATATCGTCAACAACCAAATGGCAGTAGTCCATGTCTGCCATGTCCTCAAACACAAGGTTCTCGGCCATTGCTGCCTCCCTGGACACTCGTGTAGATGTTCTAGGGAGAACCACCTTCATGAAAACAATAAGGTAAAACACCTGCAGAGCAAGATCATCATTCGTCTCATCCTTCACAAGTTCACCGAGGATATTCCGCAAATCCTTTGTCTTGATGTCCTCATTCCTAGCATACCCAAGCTTGCCATTCAACCTCATAACAGCATCATCAAAAGCATCATTCGAGGGCCTAGGGGGGTATGATTACCTTGAGGGAACCCAAAGAGATGGTGCATAGCATCACTTGTAATACGTATAACCTTGTTCGCCTCACCCATGTCCAAAATCGTGGTTGAAGGGTCAATCCTCGTGTAGATGTTGCCCTTCAAAGGACGAGAAATGTTGGAAGCAACCTTCAAGTCAAACACACAACCAAAACTAGCCTTGATAACCCTCGCCTTGTGCCTATCTTGTAGCATTTTCGCACACGTCTTGATCTCTCCTAGTGAGCAGCGAACCGTCTTTGTAAAACGTTTCGCCTCACCTCCTCCTTCGCCACCTTCTTCGGGCGCTTTGCCTCCTCTCTTCCTCCTCTCAGGCTGCTGCACAAGCTGATACTGAAAAAAAATACATTGACAAGGAAAAAAGGCAGAACAATGAGACACACAAGCTTCACCAAAAATTCCACTAATGCCTACATACGCACCACATCTCAGAAGTCCAACTATGTCTAAATAGGCAGTACAACCATGTATGACCAGAAGTTAACATGCTTTCAAAAATGTTGGAAATTTACAAAAGCAGAAGTTCAACCATGTATACCAAGGCAGTAATCAAACATGTATCTCAGAAGTCCAACTATGTCTACATAGGCAGTACAACCATGTATGACCAGAAGTTAACATGCTTTCAAAAATGTTGGAAATTTACAAAAGCAGAAGTTCAACCATGTATACCAAGGCAGTAATCAAACATGTATCTCAGAATTCCAACTATGTCTACATAGGCAGTACAACCATGTATGAACACTAGTCAACATGCTTTCAAAAATGTTGGAAATTTAAAAAGCAGAAGTTCAACCATATACACAAAGGCAGTAATCAAACATGTATACAAAACAAGTTGAGCTAATTTCTTCATGTGTATACCCAGAAGTCCAACTTGTACAAAAATGCAGTAATACCATAAAAGCAAAGCACGTCGGCTAATTTATTCGTCTATATTGAGATGGAGCAGAAGGTCATCCATGTACGCCAATGCAGTGCTAAAAACAATAAAACTACAACAACAATGACAAATGCTCTAAAAAACAGTAAACATGAGACATTCATACCTGATTAGCAGCAGCATCATCATCGACGTCATCCTCGTCATCAGCATTGAAATCAGCATCATCCTTGTCCTCTGGATTAACACGAGAACTCTTCTTCACACCCTTGTTGACCTTTGCAGGTGGAACCTTGCGCTTCACGCCGCATTTCTTCCCCTTACCAGATGCACCGGCACCAAGCAGAGAAGGTGTAGGCGCGGTAGTTGCAAGGACACGAGGACTACGGCGTGGCATACCACCAAGGCCTAACCCTTCATCTTCAACAACTTCTGCAGGCCTTGAAACACATGGGCTCCTCCGAGGAGTAACTTCACCAACTACTAGCTTCCTCGCAGTAGTCTTCTTGATTTTCTTCTTAACAGGGACAACCGTGCCATCACTACCACACGGCACGTCTTCCTCAACAGTGAGCTCAGCCGCATGAACAGATCCAGGAATATCAGAACCTTTCTCAAGGCGGGCCGCCCTCTTCTTGTCAAAATTTTCTTGCTTCTTCCTCTTACGTTGGTCCTCTAGGAGAAGCTGAAATGGCACATCCTCGGGTTGCGTGACAGGTTCAGTTCCATCAACAGACTGCGATTGTGTCTCTGACATCTGAAGAGAGCACAAAGGATCCAGAACAGAATCACAAACTTTGACTGACGGAGCCACCTCCTCAGCAGCAGCAGGGGTTTCTGATAAACCCAACTCAGATAAAACATCATTGATGGTGTTCACAGCTTCCTCCTGTGTGGACATATCTGCAAAGAACACAAAAAATCGAAGCAAAAAATAAAAAAAGTTAGGAACAAAAACAAAAACAAACGACAAGAACAAGCTGAAAAAACATGGCTCAAAACATTAAAATGAAAAGAAAAAGGGTTTCACATACTAGGTGAAGAAAGAGCTGCAGAAGCAAGATCCTCAAGGCTTGAAAAATTCTCAAGGCTCGAAGCAACCTCGGCAATCACAGTCAAAGGGATAATGGGTGATTTAGCCGCATCAGATATTGGAGCATCAGTATTAACCTCTGAAGCTCCATCTTGATCGCAGGCATTTTTTTCAGAACTATTCAACTCATCACCAACTACAAAAAATGCAAGTAGAAAAGGCAGCTGAGTTCTAATCCGGAATCCTACACCAATGGGACTTCTACTTTTACAACAATGTCCAATACCCAGAAGTTCAACAATACCTAACAAAGCAGTAAACACAAAAAACAAACTAGATATAAAAACAATCTACAACAAAAGGGGCTACTACATATATCATGAATGTCCAGAAGTTCAACGATACATAACAAAGCAGTAAAATAAAATGTGCATAACAGAAGTTCAACCAAATTTCATTACAATCAAACAATAATTAAAACAAGAAGTTCAACTATGTGACCCAAGCAAGTAGCACATAAAAAAGATGTAGCATGACCACAAACAGTATTTCACAGGCAAACTAAATATCAATGCCATCAACATGATAACAAAAAAACAAAGATATAAACTACAAAAATGAAACATCTGGGAAGTCCAACAAAACTTGGTGACAAAGTTTCACCTGCAAAATCATCAACTACAAAGTAAGCAAACACTCTACTAACTCAAACTAATGGTAAAAAGCATACACATAACCATTACTAGAAGTTCACACTATTAAGAATGGCAGTCCAACATGAATACTAAGTGAAGATATGGGCAGACATATATGAGAATAATGCTACTTAAAATACAAGATACAACTACATTAAGATACCTGGAGAAGGTTTTGAAGCCATGACAACACAGCCGCCCTAATGAATGCAACTCCAAACACTAGAACAACCTGCTAAAAACAGGGGATTGATTGCATATAGTTAGCAAGTACAAAATCATACAACAAAATACAAAAAGAAACTGAATCAAACCCTCGGATGAAACAACCAGAACATACCAACAAAGGATGAACAGTAGCACATCTAGGAAAGCACAACAAAAAAATGTATCCATAAACTAAATACAATGTCACAGACATAATCTAGACATCGAAATCCATAGCACTAATGCAATTAAATACATCAGATCCAGCATCAACCATCCATCACACCACACCCTCTCTTGCATTCGTCTGACAGCTAAAATCAACAAAGGGGAAATGAAATCCACACAAGTATGAAGGGACAAATAGCACACACAAGCATCTCACAAACAAATCTGACCACGGGGAATTGAAATCCAACCACCACGCGCACAAGAACCCTACCTAATCTACCACCAAACCATCAGAAGAAAGGGGAGGGAGGAGGACGCGACAACACACAGAAGAAACAGGCAGGCCTCGACAGATCTGGCGAAACTAGAGGCAAGCATTAGGAGGTGGGCAGCACTTGTACCTCTCCAGACGACTCCCGCACGCACGAATCTGCGTCGATTCTTCCACTCCCCATGACGCCACGCGCACCTTGCAACCCCGCAGGCAGTTGCCGGCCTCGCTTCAGAGCAGAAGAGAGCGGGCTAGGCAGGAGAGAGCGGGGTGTGGGGGAGAAATAGGAGCGGGGGCATGCGCCGGTTACGCCAGCATGAGGGCAGGGGACAAGGACGGAGAAATCAGGGGGAGTTGGAGGAGAGGAAGGCAGCGGAGCGACGGAGAGGGGAGAGAGAGCGAGTGACAAGGGGAGAGGAGTTTTCTGACAGGTGGTCGGGAGGCATATGCTCCCTTAATGCCTCTCTCTCATGGGACTTGCAGCGCCACTGAATTTACAATTTTACCCCCCAACAGCTAAAATAGCAAATACATGTGTAGATAAATAAATGCACCATTTGAATGCATCTATTATAACGAGATAAGATCACGAAACAGCACAGCTGATATCCTAAAAACCAAAAATAGATGGCAAATAAAGTACTAAAGGAAGAAACATACATACATAAATATGCCCCTAAAAAAACAAGAGAAAAGAAGTTCAAAAAATAAAGAACAGAAGTTCAAGTGCCCTAATAAAAGAAGTAAAGGAATAAGAATAAATAAACCATAAAGAAACAAAAAGAAGAAGTTCAACTACAAAAACAGATGAAGTTCACCCTAAACCATAAAAACCCTAAGATAGATAGTGGGGTGACGGATGTGACGGACTCGTCTCCGCATGCGACGACGCGGCACGCCGCGTCGTCGCCTGCTCCGGCTCGTTCCTGTCTCGGCCTCGCAGGGGGAGGGAAGGGGGGTCCCGACCCCCCTCCCCCCTGCTCGGCATCGCTCTAGGATTTGACAGGACGCAATGCGGTTATTCTGTTTCCACCCCCACCGCACGCACCCTAAACCCTAAAAACCCTAAGATAGATAGTGGGGTCACGGATGTGACGGACTCGCCTCCTCATGCGACGATGCGACACGTCGCATCGTCGCCTGCTCCGGCTCGTTCCTGTCTCGGCCTCGCAGGGGGAGGGGAGGGGGGGGGGGTCCCGACCGCCCCTCCCCCCCTGCTCGGCCTCGCGCTACCGCATTGCTGCGCGCTAGGATTTGACAGGACGCAATGCGGTTATTCTGTTTCCACCCCCACCGCGCGCACCCTAAACCCTAAGATAGATAGTGGGGTCACAGATGTGACGGACTCGCCTCCGCATGCGACGACACGGCACACCGCATCGTCGCCTGCTCCAGCTCGTTCCTGTCTCGGCCTCGCAGGGGGAGGGGAGGGGGGTCCCTCCCCCCTCCCCCTGCTCGGCCTCGCGCTACCGCATTGCTGCGTGCTAGGATTTGACAGGACACAATGCGGTTATTATGTTTCCACCCCCACCGCACACACCCTAACCCCTAAAAACCCTAAGATAGATAGTGGGGTCACAGATGTAACGGACTCGCCTCCGCATGCAACGACGCGGCATGCCGCGTCGTCGCCTGCTCCGGCTCGTTCCTGTCTCGGCCTCGCAGGCGGAGAGGAGGGGGTCCCGACCCCCCTCCCCCCTGCTCGGCCTCGCGCTAGGATTTGACAGGATGCAATGCGGTTATTCTGTTTCCACCCCCACCGCACGTACCCTAAACCCTAAAAACCCTAAGATAGATATTGGGGTCACGGATGTGACGGACTCGCCTCCTCATGCGACGATGCGACACGTTGCGTCGTCGCCTGCTCCGGCTCGTTCCTGTCTTGGCCTCGCAGGGGGAGGGGAGGGGGGGGGTCCCGACCGCCCCTCCCCCCCTGCTTGGCCTCGCGCTACCGCATTGCTGCGCGCTAGGATTTGACAGGACGCAATGCGGTTATTCTGTTTCCACCCCCACCGCACGCACCCTAAACCCTAAGATAGATAGTGGGGTCACAGATGTGACGGACTCGCCTCCGCATGCGACGACACGGCACACCGCGTCGTCGCCTGCTCCAGCTCGTTCCTTTCGCGGCCTCGCAGGGGGAGGGGAGGGGGCGTCCCTCCCCCCCTCCCCCTGCTCGGCCTCGCGCTACCGCATTGCTGCGTGCTAGGATTTGACAGGACGCAATGCGGTTATTCTGTTTCCACCCCCACCGCACACACCCTAACCCCTAAAAACCCTAAGATAGATAGTGGGGTCACGGATGTAACGGACTCGCCTCCGCATGCAACAACGCGGCATGCCGCGTCGTCGCCTGCTCCGGCTCGTTCCTGTCTCGGCCTCGCAGGCGGAGGGGAGGGGGGTCCCGACCCCCTCCCCCCCTGCTCGGCCTCGCGCTACCGCATTGCTGCGCGCTAGGATTTGACAGGACGCAATGCGGTTATTCTGTTTCCACCCCCACCGCACGCACCCTAAACCCTAAAAACCCTAAGATAGATAGTGGGTTCATGGATGTGACGGACTCACCTCCGCATGCCACGACGCGGCACGCCGCGTCGTCGCCTGCTCCGGCTCGTTCCTGTCTCGGCCTCGCAAGGGGAGGGGAGGGGGGTCCCGACCCTCCTCCCCCCTGCTCGGCCTCGCGCTACCGCATTGCTGCGCGCTAGGATATGACAGGACGCAATGCGGTTATTCTGTTTCCACCCCCACCGCACGCGCCCTAAACCCTAAAAACCCTAAGATAGATAGTGGGGTCACGGATGTGACAGACTCACCTCCGCATGCGACGACGCGACACGCCGCGTCGTCGCATGCTCCAGCTCATTCCTGTCTCGGCCTCGCAGGGGGAGGGGAGGGGGTCCCTCCCCCCTCCCCCCTGCTCGGCCTCGCGCTACCGCATTGCTGCGCGCTAGGATTTGACAGGACGCAATTCGGTTATTCTGTTTCCACCCCCATCGCACACACCCTAAACCCTAAAAACCCTAAGATAGGTAGTGGGGTCACAGATGTGACGGACTCGCCTCCGCATGCGACGACGCGGCACGCCGCGTCGTCGCCTGCTCCGGCTCGTTCCTGTCTCTGCCTCGTAGGGGGAGGAGAGGGGGGGGGGGGTCCTGACCCCCACCCCTGCTCGGCCTCGCGCTACCGCATTGCTGCGCGCTAGGATTTGACAGGATGAATTGCGCTTATTCTGTTTCCACCCCCACTGCACGCACCCTAAACCCTAAAAACCCTAAGATATATAGTGGGGTCACAGATGTGACGGACTCGCCTCCGCATGCGACGACGCGGCACGCCGCGTCGTCGCCTGCTCCGGCTCGTTCCTGTCTTGGCCTCGCTGGGGGAGGGAAGGGGGGTCCCGACCCCCTCCCCCCCTGCTCGGCCTCGCGCTACCGCATTGCTGCGCGTTAGGATATGACAGGAGGCAATGCGGTTATTCTGTTTCCACCCCCACCACACGCACCCTAAACCCTAAAAACCCTATGATAGATAGTGGGGTCACGGATGTGACAGACTCGCCTCCGCATGCGATGACGCGGCACGCCCCCCTCCCCCCTGCTCGGCCTCACGCTACAACATTGGTGCGCGCTAGGATTTGACAGGACGCAATGCGGTTATTCTGTTTCCACCCCCACCGCACGCACCCTAAACCCTAAAAACCCTGAGATAGATAGTGGGGTCACGGATGTGACGGACTTGCCTCCGCATGCGATGACGCGGCACGTCGCGTCGTCGTCTGCTCCGGCTTGTTCCTGTCTCGGCTTCGCAGGGGGAGGGAAGGGGGGGTCCTGACCCCCCACCCCTGCTCGGCCTCGTGCTACCGCATTGCTGCGCGCTCGGATTTGACAGGACACAATGTGGTTATTCTGTTTCCACCCCCACCGCACGCACCCTAAACCCTAAAAACCCTAAGATAGATAGTGGGGTCACGGATGTGACGGACTCGCATCCGCAAGCGACGACGCGGCACGCCGCGTAGTCGCCTGCTCCGGCTCGTTCCTGTCTCGGCCTCGTAGGGGGAGGGGAGGGGGGGTCCTGACCCCCCACCTCTGCTCGGCCTCGCGCTACCGCATTGCTGCATGTTAGGATTTGACAGGACGCAATGCGGTTATTCTGTTTCCACCCCCACTGCACGCACCCTTAACCCTAAAAACCCTAAGATATATAGTGGGGTCACAGATGTGATGGACTCGCCTCCGCATGCGACGACGCGGCACGCCGCGTTATCGCCTGCTCCGGCTCGTTCCTGTCTCGGCCTCGCAGGGGGAGAGGAGGGGGGGTCCCGACCCCCCTTCCCCCTGCTCGGCCTCGCGCTACCGCATTGCTGCGCTCTAGGATATGACAGGACGCAATGCGGTTATTCTGTTTCCACCCCCACCGCACGCACCCTAAACCCTAAAAACCCTAAGATAGATAGTGGGGTCACGGATGTGACGGACTCGCCTCCGCATGCGACATCACGGCACGCCGCGTCGTCGCCTGCTCCGACTCGTTCCTGTCTCGGCCTCGCAGGGGGAGGGGAGGGGGGGGTCCCGACCCCCTCCCCCCTGCTCGGCCTCGCGCTACCGCATTGCTGCGCGCTAGGATATGATAGGACACATGCGCTTATTCTGTTTCCACCCCCACCGCACGCACCCTAAACCCTAAAAACCCTAAGATAGATAGTGGTGTCACGGATGTGATGGACTCGCCTCCGCATGCGATGACGTGGCACGCCGCGTCGTCGTCTGCTCCGGCTCGTTCCTGTCTCGGCCTCGCGGGTGGAGGGAAGGGAGGGTCCCTCCCCCCCTGCTCGGCCTGGCGCGCGCTAGGATTTGACAGGACGTAATGCGGTTATTCTGTTTCCACCCCCACCGCATGCACCCTAAACCATAAAACCCCTAAGATAGATAGTGGGGTCACGGATGTGACGGACTCGCCTCCGCATGCGATGACGCGGCACGCCGCGTCGTCGCCTGCTCCGGCTCGTTCCTATCTCGGCCTCGCAGGGGGAGGGGAGGGGGGGTCCCGACCCCCCTCCCCCCCTACCCGGCCTGGCGCGTGCTAGGATTTGACAGGATGAAATGCGGTTATTCTGTTTCCATCCCCACTACACGCACCCTAAACCCTAAAAACCCTAAGATATATAGTAGGGTCACAGATGTGACGGACTCGCCTCCGCATGCGACGAGCGGCACGCCGCGTCTTCGCCTGCTCCGGCTCGTTCCTGTCTCGGCCTCGCAGAGGGAGGGGAGGGGGTCCCGACCCCCTCCCCCTGCTCGGCCTCGCGCTACCGCATTGCTGCGCGCTAGGATATGACAGGACGCAATGCGGTTATTCTGTTTCCACCCCCACCGCACGCACCCTAAACCCTAAAAACCCTAAGATAGATAGTGGGGTCACGGATGTGATGGACTCGCCTCCGCATGCGATGACGCGACACGCCGCGTCGTCGTCTGCTCCGGCTCATTCCTGTCTCGGCCTCGCAGGTGGAGGGGAGGGAGGGTCCCTCCCCCCTCCCCCCTGCTCGGCCTGGCGCTACCGCATTGCTGCGCGCTAGGATTTGACAGGACGCAATGCGGTTATTCTGTTTCCAACCCCACCGCACGCACCCTAGACCCTAAAAGCCCTAAGATAGATAGTGGGGTCACGGATGTGACAGACTCGCCTCCGCATGCGATGACGCGGCACGCCGTGTCGTCGCCTGCTCTGGCTCGTTCCTGTCTCGGCCTCGCGGGTGGAGGGGAGGGAGGGTCCCTCCCCCCCTGCTCGGCCTGGCGCACGCTAGGATTTGACAGGACGCAATGCGGTTATTCTGTTTCCACCCCCACCGCATGCACCCTAAACCCTAAAACCCCTAAGATAGATAGTGGGATCACGGATGTGACGGACTCGCCTCCGCATGCGATGACGCGGCACGCCGCGTCGTCGCCTGCTCCGGCTCGTTCCTATCTCGACCTCGCAGGGGGAGGGGAGGGGGGGGTCCCGACCGCCCTCCCCCCCTGCCCGGCCTCGCGCTACCGCATTGCTGCGCGTTAGGATTTGACAGGACGCAATGCTGTTATTCTGTTTCCACCCCCACCGCATGCACCCTAAACCCTAAAAACCCTAAGATAGGTAGTGTGGTCACGGATGTGACGGACTCGCCTCCGCATGCGACGACGTGGCACGCTGTGTCATCACCTGCTCCGGCTCGTTCCTGTCTCGGCCTCGCAGGTGGAGGGGAGGGGGGGTCCCGACCCCCCTTCCCCCTGCTTGGCCTCGCGCTACCGCATTGCTGCGCGCTATGATTTGACAGGACGCAATGCAGTTATTCTGTTTCGACCCCCACCGCACGCACCCTAAACCCTAAAAACCCTAAGATAGATAGTGGGGTCACGGATGTGACGGACTCGCCTCCGCATGCGACGACGTGGCACGCCAAGTCGTCGCCTGCTCCGGCTCGTTCCTGTCTCGGCCTCGCAGGTGGAGGGGAGGGGGGGCCGGACCCCCCTCCCCCCTGCTCGACCTCGCGCAACAGCATTGCTGCGCGCTAGGATTTGACAGGACGCAATGCGGTTATTCTGTTTCCACCCCCACCGCACACACCCTAAACACTAAAAACCCTGAGATAGATAGTGGGGTCATGGATGTGACAAACTCGCCTCCGCATGCAACGACGCGGCACGTCGCGTCGTCGTTTGCTCCGGCTTGTTCCTGTCTCGGCCTCGCAGGGGGAGGGGAGGGAGGGTCTCTCCCCCCTCCCCCCTGCTCGGCCTGGCACTACCGCATTCCTGCGCGCTAGGATTTCATAGGACGCAATGCGGTTATTCTGTTTCCATCCCCACTCCACGCACCCTAAACCCTAAAAACCCTAAGATAGATAGTGGGGTCACGGATGTGACGGACTCACCTCCGCATGCGACGACGCGGCACGCCGCGTCGTCGCCTGCTCCGGCTCGTTCCTGTCTCGGCCTCGCAGGTGGAGGCGAGGGGGGTCCCTCCCCCTCCCCCTTGCTCGGCCTCGTGCTACCGCATTGCTGCGCGCTAGGATTTGACAGGACGCAATGCGGTTATTCTGTTTCCACGACCACTGCACGCACCCTAAACCCTAAAAACCTTAAGATATATAGTGGGGTCACAGAGGTGACGGACTCGCCTCCGCATGCGATGACGCGGCACGCCGCATCGTCGCCTGCTTCGGCTCGTTCCTGTCTTGGCCTCGCAGTGGAGGGGAGGGGGGTCCCTTCCCCCTCCCCCCTGCTCGGCCTCGCGCTACCGCATTGCTGCGCGCTAGGATATGACAGGACGCAATGCGGTTATTCTGTTTCCACCCCCACCGCACGCACCCTAAACCCTAAAAACCCTAAGATAGATAGTGGGGTCACGGATGTGATGGACTCGCCTCCGCATGCGATGACGCGGCACGCCGCGTCGTCGTCTGCTCCGGCTCATTCCTGTCTCGGCCTCGCAGGTGGAGGGGAGGGAGGGTCCCTCCCCCCTCCCCCCTGCTCGGCCTGGCGCTACCGCATTGCTGCGCGCTAGGATTTGACAGGAAGCAATGCGGTTATTCTGTTTCCAACCCCACCGCACGCACCCTAGACCCTAAAAGCCCTAAGATAGATAGTGGGGTCACGGATGTGACAGACTCGCCTCCGCATGCGATGACGCGGCACGCCGCGTCGTCGCCTGCTCTGGCTCGTTCCTGTCTCGGCCTCGCGGGTGGAGGGGAGGGAGGGTCCCTCCCCCCCTGCTCGGCCTGGCGCACGCTAGGATTTGACAAGACGCAATGCGGTTATTCTGTTTCCACCCCCACCGCATGCACCCTAAACCCTAAAACCCCTAAGATAGATAGTGGGATCACGGATGTGACGGACTCGCCTCCGCATGCGATGACGCGGCACGCCGCGTCGTCGCCTGCTCCGGCTCGTTCCTATCTCGACCTCGCAGGGGGGGGAGGGGGGGGGGTCCCGACCCCCCTCCCCCCTGCCCGGCCTCGCGCTACTGCATTGCTGCGCGTTAGGATTTGACAGGACGCAATGCTGTTATTCTGTTTCCACCCCCACCGCACGCACCCTAAACCCTAAAAACCCTAAGATAGGTAGTGTGGTCACGGATGTGACGGACTCGCCTCCGCATGCGACGACGCGGCACACCGTGTCATCGCCTGCTCCGGCTCGTTCCTGTCTCGGCCTCGCAGGTGGAGGGGAGGGGGGGTCCCGACCCCCCTTCCCCCTGCTTGGCCTCGCGCTACCGCATTGCTGCGCGCTATGATTTGACAGGACGCAATGCAGTTATTCTGTTTCGACCCCCACCGCACGCACCCTAAACCCTAAAAACCCTAAGATAGATAGTGGGGTCACGGATGTGACGGACTCGCCTCCGCATGCGACGACGTGGCACGCCAAGTCGTCGCCTGCTCCGGCTCGTTCCTGTCTCGGCCTCGCAGGTGGAGGGGAGGGGGGGCCGGACCCCCCTCCCCCCTGCTCGGCCTCGCGCAACAGCATTGCTGCACGCTAGGATTTGACAGGACGCAATGCGGTTATTCTGTTTCCACCCCCACCGCACGCACCCTAAACACTAAAAACCCTGAGATAGATAGTGGGGTCATGGATGTGACAAACTCGCCTCCGCATGCAACGACGCGGCACGTCGCGTCGTCGTTTGCTCCGACTTGTTCCTGTCTCGGCCTCGCAGGGGGAGGGGAGGGAGGGTCTCTCCCCCCTCCCCCCTTCTCGGCCTGGCGCTACCGCATTGCTGCGCGCTAGGATTTCATAGGACGCAATGCGGTTATTCTGTTTCCATCCCCACTCCACGCACCCTAAACCCTAAAAACCCTAAGATAGATAGTGGGGTCACGGATGTGACGGACTCACCTCCGCATGCGACGACGCGGCACGCCGCGTCGTCGCCTGCTCCGGCTCGTTCCTGTCTCGGCCTCGCAGGTGGAGGCGAGGGGGGTCCCTCCCCCCTCCCCCTTGCTCGGCCTCGCGCTACCGCATTGCTGCGCGCTAGGATATGACAGGACGCAATGCGGTTATTCTGTTTCCACCCCCAGCGCACGCACCCTAAACCCTAAAAACCCTAAGATAGATAGTGGGGTCACGGATGTGATGGACTCGCCTCCGCATGCGATGACGCGGCACGCCGCGTCGTCGTCTGCTCCGGCTCGTTCCTGTCTCGGCCTCGCGGGTGGAGGGGAGGGAGGGTCCCTCCCCCTTGCTCGGCCTGGCACGCGCTAGGATTTGACAGGACGTAATGCGGTTATTCTGTTTCCACCCCCAGCGCACGCACCCTAAACCCTAAAAACCCTAAGATAGATAGTGGGGTCACGGATGTGATGGACTCGCCTCCGCATGCGATGACGCGGCACGCCGCGTCGTCGTCTGCTCCGGCTCGTTCCTGTCTCGGCCTCGCGGGTGGAGGGGAGGGAGGGTCCCTCCCCCTTGCTCGGCCTGGCACGCGCTAGGATTTGACAGGACGCAATGCGGTTATTCCGTTTCCACCCCCACCGCATGCACCGTAAACCCTAAAACCCCTAAGATAGATAGTGGGGTCACGGATGTGACGGACTCGCCTCCGCATGCGATGACGCGGCACGCCGCGTCGTCGCCTGCTCCGGCTCGTTCCTATCTCGGCCTCGCAGGGGGAGGGGAGGGGGGGTCCCGACCCCCCTCCCCCCTGCTCGGCCTCGCGCTACCGCATTGCTGCGCGTTAGGATTTGGCAGGACGCAATGCGGTTATTCTGTTTCCACCCCCACCGCACGCACCCTAAACCCTAAGACCCCTAAGATAGATAGTGGGGTCACGGATGTGACGAACTCGCCTCCGCATGTGATGACGCAGCACGCCGCGTCGTCGCCTGCTCCGGCTCGTTCCTATCCCAGCCTCGCCGGGGGAGGGGAGGGGGGGGGGTCCCGACCCCCCTCCCCCCCTGCCCGGCCTCATGCTACCGCATTAGTGCGCGCTAGGATTTGTCAGGACGCAATGCGGTTATTCTGTTTCCACCCCCACCTTATGCACCCTAAACCCTAAAAACCATAAGATAGATAGTGGGGTCACGGATGTGACGGACTCGCCTCCGCATGCGATGACGCGGCACGCCGTGTCATCGCCTGCTCCGGCTCGTTCCTGTCTCGGCCTCGCAGGTGGAGGGGAGGGGGGGTCCCGACCCCCCTCCCCCCTGCTTGGCCTCGCGCTACCGCATTGCTGCGCGCTAGGATTTGACCGGACACAATGCGGTTATTCTGTTTCCACCCCCACCGCAAGCACCCTAAACCCTAAAAACCCTAAGATAGATAGTGGGGTCATGGATGTGACGGAGTCGCCTCCGCATGCGACGACGTGGCACGCCGTGTCATCGCCTGATCTGGCTCGTTCCTGTCTCGGCCTCGCAGGGGGAGGGGAGGGGGGTCCCTCCCCCCTCCGCCCTGCTCGGCCTCGCGCTACCTCATTGCTGCGTGCTAGGATTTGACAGGACGCAATGCGGTTATTCTATTTCCACCCCACCGCACGCACCCTAAAGCCTAAAAACCCTAAGATAGATAGTGGGGTCACGGATGTGATGGACTCGCCTCCGCATGCGATGACGCGGCACGCCGCGTCGTCGCCTGCTTCGGCTCGTTCCTGTCTCGGCCTCGCATGCGGGAGGGGAGGGCGGTCCCGACCCCCCCTCCCGCCTGCTCGGCCTCGCGCTACCGCATTGCTGCGCGCTAGGATTTGAGAATTAAAAATTACAAAGAAAACCAAACAAACAAAATATAGAGTATCATGCACCTTCACCTTCCAATGTGGAGTGCAAATCTCCAAAACCAGAAGTTCAACCATTAATAAAAAAGAAGTCCAGATCCTACTGAAGATAGTGCTTGTGATCCAGCTCCACACTTACACTGTAGTTACAACAAATTGCAGAAGAAATCTACTAAGGGTTTTTGATTTCTGGAATGTAATCTATCCTGGAATATCAATGTCAAAAAGATGAACCTGCATTCAAGAAATTTTTTGCTGTGACATGAAAAACCAAGAAAGAAGCACCTGAGGAATAATAATGTTTAGTGTTGAAGAAACAAAATGCACAAGGCGCAAGTTAACTAATAAAATGTTTCTAAATAAAGGTAAGTTCAAGTTGTAAAAACACAGAAGTTCGGCGTTTGGAAAAAACATCAAATGAACATGTAGAAAAGACAAAATAAACAGAAGCAAAAATCTTGTAAGTTCACGTTAAACACAAACTGAAGTTCTACCACTGTTTGAAGTATGCAAACGTGCTACAAAAAAATAAGTAAGGTGTGCATGCGTATTTGGGAATAATCTCATAGTTGCCACGAAACAAACTAAAACCCAAATTAGAAAATTGAAAATTACAAAAAAAAACAGAAAAAACAAAAAATAGAGCGCGATGTTGAACCACCTTGCAATGTGGAAATCAGGAAGTTCAATCGCTGATAGCATAGAAGTCCAATTACTACCACAGAATGTGGATAATCCAAAAAACTAGCCCCGAAGACAGAATAAATATAAAAAGGATGATTTGTGTATCTATGGACCACCTCCACTTTTACGTATATGAGTACTCTGAAAAACAAAAAAAACGTACACAAAATTTTTATAACAACACCAACGGAACAAATCATATTGCAACATCAACCAAAAAACATGCATTAAAACGAGGGAAGTTCAACCGCAAAAGGTGCAGAAGTCCAACTCTGTAACACAGACAGTAGAATCACCGAAAAAAAACGCATTATCGAATTTGCTTTTCAGATTTAATCACTTGGGTGACTACACCTTCTCAGGCCGCGACCTCGAACGTTATCATATTGCGCCCTGCACATCAAAACGATAAATCAAACCAAGCTGTCTAATTGAAGAACCAAAAACCAGCACGGGCAGACACGAGATCCAATCTCCCGATTTCAGCGGTGTATTTGCCTTCCCGATGGAATTAACAATGCATGAACGGTCCAATCTCACTACTGCAATCAAATCCGCCATCTATACTCAAATAAAAATAACAAATCTACAGAAGCGGCGGAACCACTCCTGCAGATGAAGAACACAGAGCCTCAAATCAAATCCGTTGAAATTAATGGAACATTACCCACGAAACTCGTACTTAAACCAAATTACCATCACGTTAGAGGTTTCAGAACATCCACTGAATGCATTAAACTTATAAACAGACACGAGTTCATCCACCCCGAGAGTGAATCCACCAAAATGCAAAATTACGAATCAAAACTAGCATTTAGATGCAGGTATGAGTATCTGGATTACAGTCACATGCCACACAACACTACCATCCGGAAAAATTTGCGGGGGAAGCCACGGTTGCGAAGATAGCCCGAAGTTCGGGTTTGTACAGAGGGAAGTTCAGGCGTGTTACTCAGGAAGTTCAGGTTGTGATCAGAATATTATTCTGATCCCGTGATCAGAATAGTGTTTATGTATATATATATATATGTGTGTATATATATATATATATAATATCATCACATATATGTGATGATACTTAACTACTAGGTACAATGCATAAAATTGAAAATGAACAATACTAAAACTAATAATCCCTCCTGGGGCAGTATTCCGATAGCCCCTCGCCAGCAGCTCCTTGGTGCGCGCCGTATTCCCAGTGCGGAGGCAGTACTCCACCTCCTCTGCCTCACAGCGCTTGACGTACCAATCTGCCTCTTGCTGGCGGACGCGCGCGGCCGATCTTGCCATTTCGTTGGGCGCCGACCAGAGCTCCTCATCGGTCGCACGCTGGAGCTTATCGGCCCACCTCCACGCAGCGACGAGGCGCCCAGCGCCTATGACCTTCCTCACAAAGTACCCTTCTTCATACACCTCCATGGCACGACGACGCGCCCGGCCCCAAAGCTTCGCCGCCTCCTTTTTCCAGGCGGCATCACGGGCTTCACAGGCTGCCTGGTACCTGGCTTCCTCCTCCGCCATCTCCTTTTTGAACTCCACTTGCCTAGTTTCTCAGCCGGCGGCAGCGACTTCCACAGACAAAGATTGTACTGGCCCCAAAACCAATCCAAAGTTGGGGGGTCCGGCGCGACCTCATCAGGCGGCGCGTAGGGGTCCTCGTCGCTCCTAATCGAGTGAGCATCCTCGGGGGGCGGCGACTCCTCGTCAGCGCGTGGGCAAACCGGTGACGCGATGGCAGGGATTTGAGAGAGAGAGGGCGAGCGAGGGGAGGATGTAGATGAGAATGCAGGCGGGACGATGTAAGCAAGGTAGTATTTATTGGCGGCCGGACTCTAGATCGACGGGGACAGTACACATGTCGGTTGCCGGAATTTATGAGTACTGTAGTTTGAATAACACACGATTCCAGCAGCAAAATCTATGTGTGAACATAATAGCCAAAATCCGTGTGTGAACATAATAGTTGACGTTTTCCAATGCAGAACCGTGTCTAATTAATGATCCCCGCCATTCACCTACCAAACATCAAGCCGCGAGATAGACTGCCAATCATGTGGGGCCGGTTGTCTTGCCAGATCATTACATTTCCATTTTTGAACACCAGATATTTACATCGTCTGATGATTTTTTAACTCGCACACAAGTAAACAAAAATATGATTTTTTAAACCGTTATGATTAGACGTTGCATATAGATGTAGTTCAAATTTGACTTACGGTCATTAAATTGTTAGAAAACCACTTAAATATCTTTAAAAGGTCAAATGACCCTTGAAATTTTCCAAATTTTCACAAGACAGTTGTATCAGTGCATGTTAAACATAGAAAAAAATTTGAAGGCCGTAAGAGCAAGCCATCTCCTGTTCGTCATTGAACATGCATTGTTCCCTCTCGGAACCACGAACCTTCTAGTGAGTTGCTCCGGTTTGTGAGGGGTGTGTGTCCAAACTTTCGTCAAACAGGCCAATTTTTTCACCACATCATCTCGGTGGCATGACATTAAATCAAACAAGGTTTCATGTTTTTCTAATCATTTTTAAATTTTTTAAAATTAAAATGCCATGGCACTCCATGCATGTGTGCCCATGCCTTGAGACCAATATTCTTGAAAATTCCTCCTATTTACTGCACATGGAATTAAGTCGCACGCAAGTACACAAAAATATAATTAATCAAACCATTATGGTTAGGCGTTGCATGTAGATGTAGTTCTAATTTGAATTACGGTCATTAAATGGTTAGAAAACCACTTAAATGCTTCTAAAGGTCAAATGACCCCTGAAATTTTCCAAATTTTCACAAGACAGTTGTATTAGTGCATGTTAAACGTAGAAAAAAATTTGAAGGCCGTAAGAGGAAGCTATCTCCCGTTCGTCATCAAACATGCATTGTTCCCTCTCAGAACCATGAACCTTCTAGTGAGTTGCTCCGGTTTGTGAGAGGTGTGTGTCCAAACTTTCGTCAAGCATGCCAATTTTTTTACCATATCATCTTGGTGGCACGACATTAAATCAAGCAAGGTTTCATGTTTTTCTGATCATTTTTTAATTTTTTGGAATTAAAATGCCATGGCGTTCCATGCATGTGTGCCCATGCATTGAGAATGTGTGCCCATGCATTGAGAACAATATGTTTGAAAATTCCTTCTAATTTACTGCACATGGAATTAACTCGCACACTAGTAAACAAAAATATGATTTTCAAACCGTTATGGTTAGGCGTTGCATGTAGATGTAGTTCAAAGTTGAATTACGGTCATTAAATGGTTAGAAAATCAATTAAACGTCTTTAAAAGGTCAAATGACCCCTGAAATTTTCCAAATTTTCACAAGACAGTTGTATTAGTGCACATTAAACATAGAAAAAAAATTAAATGTTGTAAGAACAAGCTATCTCCCGTTCCTCATCAAACATGCATTGTTCCCTCTCGGAACCACGAACCTTCTAGTGAGTTGCTCCGATTTGTGAGGGGTGTCTGTCCAAACTTTCGTTAAACTTGCCATTTTTACCAAATCTTCTTGGTGGCATGACATTAAATCAAGCAAGGTTTCATGTTTTTTTGATCATTTTTTAATTTTTTGGAATTAAAATGCCATGGCACTCCATGCATGTGTTCCCATGCCTTGAGACTAATATGTTTGAAAATTCCTTATAAGTTACTGCACACGGAATTAACTCGCACACGAGTACACAAAAATATGATTTCTCAAACCGCTATGGTTAGGCATTGCATGTAGAAGTAGTTCAAATTTGAATTACGATCATTAAATGGTTAGAAAATAACTTAAATATCATTAAAAGGTCAAATGACCCCTGAAATTTTCCAAATTTTCACAAGACAGTTGTATTAGTGCATGTTAAACATAGAAAAATTTTAAAGGCCGTAAGAGGAAGGCATCTCCCGTTCGTCATCAAACATGTTGTACCCTCACGGAGCCACGAACCTTCTAGTGAGTTGCTCTGGTTTGTGAGGGGTGTGTGTCCAAATTTTCGTCAAACATGCCAATTATTTTACCACATCATCTTGGTGGCATGACATTAAATCAAGTAAGGTTTCATGTCTTTCTGATCATTTTTTTACTTTTTTTGGAATTAAAATGCCATGACACTCCATGCATGTGTGCCCATGCCTTGAGACCAATATGTTTGAAAATTCCTTCTAATTACTGCAAATGGAATTAATTCGCACACAAGTACACAAAAATATGATTTTTCAGACCGTTCTGGTTAGGCGTTGCATGTAGATGTAGTTCAAATTTGAATTACGGTCATTAAATGGTTAGAAAATTACTAAAATGTCATTAAAAGGTCAAATGACCCCTGAAATTTTCCAAATTTTCACAAGACAGTTGTATTAGTGCACGTTAAACGTAGAAAAAAATTGAAGTCCGTAAGAGGAAGCTATCTCCCGTTCGTCATCAAGCATGCATTGTTCCCTCTCGGAACCACGAACCTTCTAGTGAGTTGCCCTGGTTTGTGTGGGGTGTGTGTCCAAAATTTCATCAAACAGGCCAATTTTTTTACCAGATCATCTTGCTGGTATGACATTAAATCAAGCAAGGTTTCATGTTTTTCTATTCATTTTTTTTGTAATTAAAATGGCATGGCACTCCATGCATGTGTGCCCATGCCTTGAGACCAATACGTTTGAAAATTCCTTCTAATTTACTGCACATGGAATTAACTCGCACACAAGTACACAAAAATATGATTTTTCAAACCGTTATAGTTAGGCGTTGCATGTAGATGAAGTTCAAATTTGAATTACGGTCATTAAATATTTAGAAAATCACTTAAATGTCATTAAAAGGTCAAATAACCCCTGAAATTTTCCAAATTTTCACAAGTCACTTGTATTAGTGCACGTTAAACGTAGAAAAAAATTGAAGTCCGTAAGAGGAAGCTATCTCCCGTTCGTCATCAAACATGCATTGTTTCCTCTCAGAACCACGAACCTTCTAGTGAGTTGCTCTGGTTTGTGTGGGGTGTGTGTCCAAAATTTCGTCAAACAGGCCAATTTTTTTACCAGATCATCTTGCTGGTATGACATTAAATCAAGCAAGGTTTCATGTTTTTCTAATCATTTATTATTTTTTTGTAATTAAAATGGCATGGCACTCCATGCATGTGTGCCCATGCCTTGAGACCAATACGTTTGAAAATTCCTTCTAATTTACTGCACATGGAATTAACTCACACACAAGTACACAAAAATATGATTTTTCAAACCGTTATGGTTAGGCGTTGCATGTAGATGAAGTTCAAATTTGAATTACGGTCATTAAATGGTTAGAAAATCACTTAAATGTCATTAAAAGGTCAAATGACCCCTGAAATTTTCCAAATTTTCACAAGTCACTTGTATTAGTGCACGTTAAACGTAGAAAAAAAATTGAATGCCGTAAGAGGAAGCTATCTCCCGTTCGTCATCAAACATGCATTGTTTCCTCTCAGAACCACGAACCTTCTAGTGAGTTGCTCTGGTTTGTGAGGGGTGTGTGTCCAAACTTTCGTCAAACAGGCTAACTTTTTTACCAGATCATCTTGCTGGTATGACATTCAATCAAGCAAGGTTTCATGTTTTTCTAATCATTTATTATTTTTTTGTAATTAAAATGGCATGGCACTCCATGCATGTGTGCCCATTCCTTGAGACCAATACGTTTGAAAATTCCTTCTAATTTACTGCACGTCGAATTAACTCGCACACAAGTACACAAAAATATGATTTTTCAAACCGTTATGGTTAGGCGTTGCATGTAGATGAAGTTCAAATTTGAATTACGGTCATTAAATGGTTAGAAAATCACTTAAATGTCATTAAAAGGTCAAATGACCCCTGAAATTTTCCAAATTTTCACAAGTCACTTGTATTAGTGCACGTTAAACATAGAAAAAAATTGAAGGCCGTAAGAGGAAGCTATCTCCCGTTCATCATCAAACATGCATTGTTTCCTCTCAGAACCACGAACCTTCTAGTGAGTTGCTCTGGTTTGTGAGGGGTGTGTGTCCAAACTTTCGTCAAACAGGCTAACTTTTTTACCAGATCATCTTGCTGGTATGACATTAAATCAAGCAAGGTTTCATGTTTTTCTAATCATTTTTATTTTTTTGTAATTAAAATGGCATGGCACTCCATGCATGTGTGCCCATGCCTTGAGACCAATATGTTTGAAAATTCCTTCTAATTTACTGCACATGGAATTAACTCGCATACAAGTACACAAAAATATGATTTTTCAAACCGTTATGGTTAGGCGTTGCATGTAGATGAAGTTCAAATTTGAATTACGGTCATTAAATGATTGGAAAATCACTTAAATGTCATTAAAAGGTCAAATGACCCCTGAAATTTTCCAAATTTTCACAAGTCACTTGTATTAGTGCACGTTAAACGTAGAAAAAAATTGAAGGTCGTAAGAGGAAGCTATCTCCCGTTCGTCATCAAACATGCGTTGTTTCCTCTCAGAACCACGAACCTTCTAGTGAGTTGCTCTGGTTTGTGAGGGGTGTGTGTCCAAACTTTCGTCAAACAGGCCAACTTTTTTACCAGATCATCTTGCTGGTATGACATTAAATCAAGCAAGGTTTCATGTTTTTCTAATCATTTTTATTTTTTTGTAATTAAAATGGCATGGCACTCCATGCATGTGTGTCCATGCCTTGAGACCAATACGTTTGAAAATTCCTTCTAATTTACTGCACGTGGAATTAACTCGCACACAAGTACACAAAAATATGATTTTTCAAACCGTTATGGTTAGGCGTTGCATGTAGATGAAGTTCAAATTTGAATTACGGTCATTAAATGGCTACAAAATCACATAAATGTCTTTAAAAGTCAAATGACCACTAGAATTTTCAAAAATTTCACATTACATTTGTAGTAGTGCACGTTAGACGTAGAAAAAATTGAAGGCCATAAGAGGAAGCTATCTCCTATTCGTTAGCAAACATGCATTGTTTCCTCTTGGAACCACGAGCCTTCTAGTGAGTTGCTCCGGTTTATAAGGGGAGTGTGTCCAAACTTTCGTCAAACATGCCAATTTTTTTACCACATCATCTTGCTGGCATGACATTACATCAAGCAAGGTTTCATGTGTTTCTTTTTTTTTCATTTTTTTGAATTAAAATGCCATGTCACTCCATGCATACATATGCATGTGTCCATGTCGTGAGACAAATATGTTTGAAAATTCCTTCTAATTTACTACACATGGAATTAACTCGAACACGAGTACACAAATATGATTTGTCAAACCGTTATGGTTTGGCGTTGCTTGTAGATGTAGTTCAAATTTGAATTAAATGGCTAGAAAATCACTTAAATGTCTTTAAAAGGTCAAATGACCCCTAGAATTTTCCAAAATTTTACTCTACAGTTGTTGTAGTGCATGTTAAACATAGAAAAAATTGAAGGCCATAAGAGGAAGCGATCTCCCGTTCGTCATCAAACATGCATTGTTCCCTCTCGAAACCATGAGCCTTCTAGTGAGTTGCTTCAGTTTATGAGGGGTGTGTGTCCAAACTTTCGTCAAACAGGCCAATTTTTTTACCACATCATCTCGGTGTCATGACACTAAATCAAGCAATGTTTCATGTTTTTCTGATCATTTTTAATTTTTTTGGAATTAAAATGCCATGGCACTCTATGCATGTGTGCCCATGCCTTGAGACCAATATTATTGAAAATTCCTCCTATTTACTGCACATGGAATTAAGTCACACGCAAGTACACAAAAATATGATTAATCAAACCATTATGGTTAGGCGTTGCATGTAGATGTAGTTCAAATTTGAATTACGGTCATTAAATGGTTAGAAAACCACTTTAATGCTTCTAAAGGTCAAATGACCCCTGAAATTTTCCAAATTTTCACAAGACAGTTGTATTAGTGCATGTTAAACATAGAAAAAAATTTGAAGGCCGTAAGAGGAAGCTATCTCCCGTTCGTCATCAAACATGCATTGTTCCCTCTCAGAACCATGAACCTTCTAGTGAGTTGCTCCGGTTTGTGAGGGGTGTGTGTCCAAACTTTCGTCAAGCATGCCAATTTTTTTACCATATCATCTTGGTGGCATGACATTAAATCAAGCAAGGTTTCATGTTTTTCATCATTTTTTAATTTTTTGGAATTAAAATGCCATGGCACTCCATGGATGTGTGCCCATGCATTGAGAATGTGTGCCCATGCATTGAGAACAATATGTTTGAAAATTCCTTCTAATTTACTGCACAAGGAATTAACTCGCAAACTAGTAAAAAAAATATGATTTTCAAACCGTTATGGTTAGGCGTTGCATGTAGATGTAGTTCAAAGTTGTATTACGGTCATTAAATGGTTAGAAAATCAATTAAATGTCTTTCAAAGGTCAAATGACCCCTGAAATTTTCCAAATTTTCACAAGACAGTTGTATTAGTGCATGTTAAACATAGAAAAAAATTAAATGTTGTAAGAACAAGCTATCTCCCGTTCGTCATCAAACATGCATTGTTCCCTCTCGGAACCACGAAGAGTTGCTCCGATTTGTGAGGGGTGTTTGTCCAAACTTTCGTCAAACTTGCCATTTTTTACCACATCTTCTTGGTGGCATGACATTAAATCAAGCAAGGATTCATGTTTTTCTGATCATTTTTTAATTTTTTGGAATTAAAATGCCATGGCACTCCATGCATGTGTTCCCATGCCTTGAGACTAGTATGTTTGAAAATTCCTTATAAGTTACTGCACACGGAATTAACTCACACACGAGTACACAAAAATATGATTTCTCAAACCGCTATGGTTAGGCATTGCATGTAGAAGTAGTTCAAATTTTAATTACGATCATTAAATGGTTAGAAAATAACTTAAATATCGTTAAAAGGTCAAATGACCCCTGAAATTTTCCAAATTTTCACAAGACAGTTGTATTAGTGCATGTTAAACGTAGAAAAAATTTAAAGGCCGTAAGAGGAAGGCATCTCTCGTTCGTCATCAAACATGTTGTACCCTCACGAAGCCACGAACCTTCTAGTGAGTTGCTCTGGTTTGTGAGGGGTGTGTGTCCAAATTTTCGTCAAATATGCCAATTTTTTTACCACATCATCTTGGTGGCATGACATTAAATCAAGTAAGGCTTCATGTTTTTCTGATCATTTTTTTTACTTTTTTTGGAATTAAAATGCCATGGCACTCCATGCATGTGTGCCCATGCCTTGAGACCAATATGTTTGAAAATTCCTTCTAATTTACTGCAAATGGAATTAATTCGCACACAAGTACACAAAAATATGATTTTTCAAACCGTTCTGGTTAGGCGTTGCATGTAGATGTAGTTCAAATTTGAATTACGGTCATTAAATTGTTAGAAAATTACTAAAATGTCATTAAAAGGTCAAATGACCCCTGAAATTTTCCAAATTTTCACAAGACAGTTGTATTAGTGCACGTTAAACGTAGAAAAAAATTGAAGGCCGTAAGAGGAAGCTATCTCCCGTTCGTCATCAAACATGCATTGTTTCCTCTCAGAACCACGAACCTTCTAGTGAGTTGCTCTGGTTTGTGAGGGGTGTGTGTCCAAACTTTCGTCAAACAGGCCAACTTTTTTACCAGATCATCTTGCTGGTATGGCATTAAATCATGCAAGGTTTCATGTTTTTCTAATCATTTTTATTTTTTTGTAATTAAAATGGCATGACACTCCATGCATGTGTGCCCATGCCTTGAGACCAATACGTTTGAAAATTCCTTCTAATTTACAGCACGTGGAATTAACTCGCACACAAGTACACAAAAATATGATTTTTCAAACCATTATGGTTAGGCGTTGCATGTAGATGAAGTTCAAATTTGAATTACGGTCATTAAATGGCTACAAAATCACTTAAATGTCTTTAAAAGTCAAATGACCACTAGAATTTTCAAAAAATTCACATTACATTTGTAGTAGTTCACATTAGACGTAGAAAAAATTGAAGGATATAAGAGGAAGCTATCTCCTATTCGTTAGCAAACATGCATTGTTTCCTCTTGGAACCACGAGCCTTCTAGTGAGTTGCTCTGGTTTATAAGGGGAGTGTGTCCAAACTTTCGTCAAACATGCCAATTTTTTTACCACATCATCTTGGTGGCATGACATTACATCAAGCAAGGTTTCATGTGTTTCTTATTTTTTTTTTTGAATTAAAATGCCATGTCACTCCATGCATACATATGCATGTGTCCATGTCGTGAGACAAATGTGTTTGAAAATTCCTTCTAATTTACTACACATGGAATTAACTCGCACACGAGTACACAAATATGATTTGTCAAACCGTTATGGTTAGGCGTTGCATGTAGATGTAGTTCAAATTTGAATTAAATGCCTAGAAAATCACTTAAATATCTTTAAAAGGTCAAATGACCCCTAGAATTTTCCAAAATTTTACTCTACAGTTGTTATAGTGCACGTTAAACATAGAAAAAATTGAATGCCATAAGAGGAAGCTATCTCCCGTTCGTCATCAAACATGCATTGTTCCCTCTCGGAACCATGAGCCTTCTAGTGAGTTGCTCCAGTTTGTGAGGGGTGTGTGTCCAAACTTTTGTCAAATAGGCCAATTTTTTGACCACATCATCTCGTTGGCATGACATTAAATCAAGCAAGGTTTCATGTTTTTCTGATCATTTTTAATTTTTTTGGAATTAAAATGCCATGGCACTCCATGCATGTGTGCCCATGCCTTGAGACCAATATTATTGAAAATTCCTCCTATTTACTGCACATGGAATTAAGTCGCACGCAAGTACACAAAAATATGATTAATCAAACCATTATGGTTTGGCGTTGCATGAAGATGTAGTTCAAATTTTACTTACGGTCATTAAATGGTTAGAAAACCACTTAAATGCTTCTAAAGGTCAAATGACCCCTGAAATTTTCCAAATTTTCACAAGACAGTTGTATTAGTGCATGTTAAACATAGAAAAAAATTTGAAGGCCGTAAGAGGAAGCTTTCTCCCGTTCGTCATCAAACATGCATTGTTCCCTCTCAGAACCATGAACCTTCTAGTGAGTTGCTCCGGTTTGTGAGGGGTGTGTGTCCAAACTTTCGTCAAGCATGCCAACTTTTTTACCATATCATCTTGGTGGCATGACATTAAATCAAGCAAGGTTTCATGTTTTTCTGATCATTTTTTAATTTTTTGGAAATAAAATGCCATGGCACTCCATGCATGTGTGCCCATGCATTGAGAATGTGTGCCCATGCATTGAGAACAATATGTTTGAAAATTCCTTCTAATTTACTACACATGGAATTAACTCGCACACTAGTAAACAAAAATATGATTTTCAAACCGTTATGGTTAGGCGTTGCATGTAGATGTAGTTCAAAGATGAATTACGGTCATTAAATGGTTAGAAAATCAATTAAATGTCTTTAAAAGGTCAAATGACCCCTGAAATTCTCCAAATTTTCACAAGACAGTTGTATTAGTGCACGTTAAACGTAGAAAAAAATTAAATGCTGTAAGAACAAGCTATCTCCCGTTCTTCATCAAACATGCATTGTTCCCTCTCGGAACCACGAACCTTCTAGTGAGTTGCTCCGATTTGTGAGGGGTGTCTGTCCAAACTTTCGTCAAACTTGCCATTTTTTTACCACATCTTCTTGGTGGCATGACATTAAATCAAGCAAGGTTTCATGTTTTTCTGATCATTTTTTAATTTTTTGGAATTAAAATGCCATGGCACTCCATGCATGTGTTCCCACGCCTTGAGACTAATATGTTTGAAAATTCCTTATAAGTTACTTCACACGGAATTAACTCGCACACGAGTACACAAAAATATGATTTCTCAAACCGCTATGGTTAGGCATTGCATGTAGAAGTAGTTCAAATTTTAATTACGATCATTAAATGGTTAGAAAATAACTTAAATATCGTTAAAAGGTCAAATGACCCCTGAAATTTTCCAAATTTTCACAAGACAGTTGTATTAGTGCATGTTAAACATAGAAAAATTTTAAAGGCCGTAAGAGGAAGGCATCTCCCGTTCGTCATCAAACATGTTGTACCCTCACGGAGCCACGAACCTTTTAGTGAGTTGCTCTGGTTTGTGAGGGGTGTGTGTCCAAATTTTCGTCAAACATGCCAATTTTTTTACCACATCATCTTGGTGGCATGACATTAAATCAAGTAAGGTTTCATGTTTTTCTGATCATTTTTTTTTACTTTTTTTGGAATTAAAATGCCATGGCACTCCATGCATGTGTGCCCATGCCTTGAGACCAATATGTTTGAAAATTCCTTCTAATTTACTGCAAATGGAATTAATTCGCACACAAGTACACAAAAATATGATTTTTCAAACCGTTCTGGTTAGGCGTTGCATGTAGATGTAGTTCAAATTTGAATTACGGTCATTAAATGGTTAGAAAATTACTAAAATGTCATTAAAAGGTCAAATGACCCCTGCAATTTTCCAAATTTTCACAAGACAGTTGTATTAGTGCACGTTAAACGTAGAAAAAAAATTGAAGGCCGTAAGAGGAAGCTATCTCCCGTTCGTCATCAACCATGCATTGTTCCCTCTCGGAACCACGAACCTTCTAGTGAGTTGCTCTGGTTTGTGTGGGGTGTGTGTCCAAAATTTCGTCAAACAGGCCAATTTTTTACCAGATCATCTTGCTGGTATGACATTAAATCAAGCAAGGTTTCATGTTTTTCTAATCATTTATTACTTTTTCGTAATTAAAATGGCATGGCACTCCATGCATGTGTGCCCATGCCTTGAGACCAATACGTTTGAAAATTCCTGCTAATTTACTGCACATGGAATTAACTCGCACACAAGTACACAAAAATATGATTTTTCAAACCGTTATAGTTAGGCGTTGCATGTAGATGAAGTTCAAATTTGAATTACGGTCATTAAATGGTTAGAAAATCACTTAAATGTCATTAAAAGGTCAAATGACCCCTGAAATTTTCCAATTTTTCACAAGTCACTTGTATTAGTGCACGTTAAACGTAGAAAAAAATTGAAGGCTGTAAGAGGAAGTCTCCCGTTCGTCATCAAACATGCATTGTTTCCTCTCAGAACCACGAACCTTCTAGTGAGTTGCTCTGGTTTGTGAGGGGTGTGTGTCCAAACTTTCGTCAAACAGGCCAACTTTTTTACCAGATCATCTTGCTGGTATGACATTAAATCAAGCAAGGTTTCATGTTTTTCTAATCATTTTTATTTTTTTGTAATTAAAATGGCATGGCACTCCATGCATGTGTGCCCATGCCTTGAGACCAATACGTTTGAAAATTCCTTCTAATTTACTGCACGTGGAATTAACTCGCACACAAGTACACAAAAATATGATTTTTCAAACGGTTATGGTTAGGCGTTGCATGTAGATGAAGTTCAAATTTGAATTACGGTCATTAAATGGCTACAAAATCACTTAAATGTCTTTAAAAGTCAAATGACCACTAGAATTTTCAAAAATTTCTCATTACATTTGTAGTAGTGCACGTTAGACGTAGAAAAAATTGAAGGCCATAAGAGGAAGCTATCTCCTATTCGTTAGCAAACATGCATTGTTTCCTCTTGGAACCACGAGCCTTCTAGTGAGTTGCTCCGGTTTATAAGGGGAGTGTGTCCAAACTTTCGTCAAACATGCCAATTTTTTACCACATCATCTTGGTGGCATGACATTAAATCAAGCAAGGTTTCATGTGTTTCTTATTTTTTTTTATTTTTTTGAATTAAAATGCCATGTCACTGCATGCATACATCTACATGTGTCCACGTCGTGAGACAAATATGTTTGAAAATTCCTTCTAATTTACTACACATGGAATTAATTCGCACACAAGTACACAAATATGATTTGTCAAACCATTATGGTTAGGCGTTGCATGTAGATGTAGTTCAAATTTGAATTAAATGGCTAGAAAATCACTTAAATGTCTTCAAAAGGTCAAATGACCCCTAGAATTTTCCAAAATTTTACTCTATAGTTGTTGTAGTGCATGTTAAACATAGAAAAAATTGAGGGCCATAAGAGGAAGCTATCTCCCGTTCTTCATCAAACATGCATTGTTCCCTCTCGGAACCATGAGCCTTCTAGTGAGTTGCTCCTGTTTGTGAGGGGTGTGTGTCCAAACTTTCGTCAAACATGCCAAATTTTTTTGCACATCATCTTGGTGGCATGACATTACATCAACCAAGTTTTCATGTGTTTCTAATTTTTTTATTGTTTTGGAATTAAAATGCCATGTCACTCCATGCTTAATTGTGTCATGGCCTTGAGACCAATATGTTTGAAAATTCCTTCCAATTTACTGCACATGGAATTAAATCGCACACAAGTACACAAAATATGAGTTTTCAAACCGTTATGGTTAGATGTAGCATGTACATGTAGTTCAAATTTCAACTACGGTGATTAAAAGGCTAGAAAATCACTTAAATGTGTTAAAAGGTCAAATGACCCTTGAAATTTTCCAAAATTTGACATGAAAGTTTTATTAGTACTACAAAATTTCTCGTACATTTAAAACTCCATCCATTGCCACTGTACTCGAAATTGATCTTTCACTACTAATAAAAAATATCTACGACATCACACACATTTATTTTCTTGGAACCGTTTGCGATGAAAATATCTGGGTCTATTTAAGTCTCCCTCCTTAAGCTTCGCTGGCTCGTCTGCTCCAGTGCCAGCAACCCCCAAATCCACGAATCCCGACCCCCATTCCCACACCCCCTTCTTGCAAAGATCACGCCGTGGAAACACTTCATGAAGGCCCGTACGATGGTCGCGTCACCCCCGAGCGCTGCTGCCTGTGTCGAGAGCACGGCCGCCTACACCAAGAGTGCCGCCGCATCTGCATTGAGCGCGGCCGCTTCCGCCGAGAGGGCATCTGCGGCAGCCGACAGGGCAGTTGCAGCAGCCGAGACGGCTGCAGCTGCTGCTGCGACGACGGCTGCAAACGCCGAGAGCACTCGAGCTACCGTTCGTGCCGTTGATGTTGACCTGGCCCGGGTTGAGGCCATCCACGCCAAGATTGAGGATGCACACGCGAAGATATTCTAGGCCACCTCGGACTCCAGCATGCAACCCACGTCTGAAAAGGCCGTGGTGGCCATGGAGCACATGCTTCCTTGTGAGATCGCCAAGCGGGAGCTGGAGATGCAGGAGGCAGCGGAGATCAAGGAGCACCGGGAGGAGGGGTTGCGTGTGGCCGAGATCAAGGTAGAGAAGAGTCTGTCCGTCGAGGAATCGGTAGTGGAGTACCAACGCGAGCTCTGGCACAACCACTACTACGAGTACTACAACCTTGAGGACGGCGCCGAGGATGAGGACGCGGTCGACTTCAGCAGGGGGGGGTGCGCGTAGTCCACCAACTGCGGCATGTCGCCAGGACAAGTCATCGACATCTCATCTCACACTGGCGATGCATTGGCCGGTGCAGCGGCGGATTTGTTAAAATTATGTTTAATTAGGCTTTGTTTTTAATGATGGTCTTTTGTTACAACAATGTTTAGGTCAACTGGCTCTTTGTAATTACTAAAATTGCTTGATTCAGTAAGTGTGGACTGTATGTTGTATGCTCTTTTGTGTGCCCAAATTAGCCAGCGATGTTAAATTATGCAATGACGTACCCGGGGAAATTTCCACCAAAATTTGAATTATCAAACTCATCCCATGCGCGTAAAGCAGAAGAATCATTTTTGATGCACACAATCGTTCAAAGTGAATGGTCCGGCGGCACTGCGTGCAAAGTTTTCCTCCACATTTCCAAAATTTTGGCCTACCGCCAAAATATCTACCCCGCCCCCATCCCCACCCCCCTTTCTCCCCGACCACAATTCACATTTCCCCTGTTTCCTCCTTCCTTCCTTCCTTGATAAGCTATGGCCGCTTCCTCGCTCTCGCCGTCTCACATCCTACCGTCGGGGTTGCCATGGTCTTCCTCAAAGACCTCTCCAGCAGTTCCTCCTCCGGCGACTACTCCTTCACCACCCGGGTATGCCTCTCTTCTCTCTCTCGGGCTATGACTTGGAATGAAGGATTTTTACATGGTGGTCGATTTGATTCATTTCTTCCTCTTGTAGCTACCTGAGACCATCAGTGGTAACGAATGGAGCGGGGTGGCTGAAGATCTATCTGCTTGTTGTCACCATCAATCTCCATGCATGAAGCTAGTTGCATTTGATTCTGTGGACAATGGGAGGAAGTTTCTGGCATGTGAAGAGAAGTTTAGACCCTCTTTTGTTGTTACAAATCATTTGTTATATGTGATTCAGACACTGTCACGGTCCCAACCCATTCATACCATACCTTCAACAAAACGCATCCTAAGACGGCGTCATAGTTTGTACCTAGTATCTTAAATTGTTGTCATCTCATTAGTGGTGCCATTAGAAAATTATTTGGCACCACTTCAGTAGTTTGTGCAGCCAACTTTGGTCCACTGCATCGGCTCGCCAGTGCAGGGCACCAGTGCGAGATCTAGCAACAGTTGTCTTTACCCCAGTTTTGGCATACATAGTGGACGACCTTAGTGCTATTAGTTATATGTTACTAAATTTGTGCATGTACACACTTGTTAGTATCAATTTGCTGTCATCCAAACACTGCCGCTATATATGCTGTTGCAGTTATATTTACCTTACTCCTAAAATGTTCAATTTGATATTTATTGTACATGAGTAAGAACTTGTAGCGTCGTTGTAGTTAATTATAGCTTCTGATGTCCCAGAATTTGGTTGTTGTCTCAGTACCATTTATTTCATTTGCACATTGATCTTTTTAGAAGATATGTCATAATTAACATGTTTCTTCAGTTTTTCGAAATAAGCATTGGTGATTTTTCTATGTTGCTATAAACCCATTTCCCCTACAATTGTTACTCATCTAGTTTTAAATATTATAGGATGAACGGAAGTGTTCTTACTTGGAGTGGGTTGATCAAGAGCGGCCACAATCTTTGAAGATGTGCCTAGCGAAGCTCTGGAGCATGTACGAGGAAGAGAACACACGTAGGCTTAGAGAAAGTGTTGTCAACGCTGAAGCATATTTCAAGATGCAGGATAAAAAGTTGAAGGTTGAGAATGAGCTCAGAGTTTTTAAATCAGACTTTGCTAAGAAGGTGTTGGCGAAGGAGGAGGCACTTTCCCTGTTAGCCCATGCAAAACGGGCTCTTATTGAACTGAAAGCAGAGGCGGATAAGACGAGCATAGATGATCTTTATTAGGAAAATGAATATATTGTTCCTATGAAGTTGAACTGGCTATATGTTGTACTGTGATGTTTTCATGTAGCTACCGTACAGTGATGTTATAATATATTTATGTGCCTGATATGAAATTGGCAAACAGTTGTTCGATATGAAATGTGAATTTGCATAATACTGGAATTATTACTTGTAAACTAATATACCTGCTAAATGTGTCATGGACCTTTGCAAACGGTTCTAGCAGAAAAAGCGCTTGCGATGGATAGCCCAATGCCACACAGTTTTCTTCATCAAATCATGTGTGATATAGTTGATAAAAGCAAACAGTTAACCATTGCAAACCGTGTGTGATAGTTACACATTTCACACACGAGCCTACAGATAAAACTGTGTGGGATATACATATGAATGGAAACGTTTTCCCTCGATTGACTGTGTGGGATGTACATAAGAATAGAAACATATTCCTTGGATTGACTGTGTGTGATATACATACCTACAGAAATGTTTTCTAGGATTCACCATGTGGGATATACATACCCAGGGAAATGATTTTCTCGGATTACCGTGTGGGATGTACATGCTTACAGAAATGATTAGGTCTCGATGCCTTGCCCGATCGCACACGGCCCCAGCCTGGGTCCTAGGAGGTCCTATCCCCGACGATTTCTAGGTCGTGTGTGAAGGA
Source organism: Triticum aestivum (assembly GCF_018294505.1). Classification (NCBI taxonomy): domain Eukaryota; kingdom Viridiplantae; phylum Streptophyta; class Magnoliopsida; order Poales; family Poaceae; genus Triticum; species Triticum aestivum. The sequence goes on along the minus strand of NC_057806.1, from coordinate 73,984,993 downwards.
CACCCTATCGCACACACTCACTTGGCGACGGTTCCAAATGCCGTCACGGAAAGGGGTTAAAAACCATTTGTTTAGGACCGACGAGCATGAGTGTTCATACCAAAAAGTGAATTATCCTATTAGGACCCTTTCCAAAATAACTTTGGAGAGCTTCATACCATCATGCGCCTGTTACTTCCGGCTAATTATGAAACCATGGATTCACTACTAGGGAAAAGCCTACCAGCAGCAAGGGTTTTGGGACTCTCAGTAGCGCGGGCACCGGCGCTACTAATAAGGCGCTATAGCTAACGTATAGCAGTAGCGCCGGTTGTCCCATGCTACTGCTATACATGAATAGCTGTAGCGCTCTTTGGGAAAGGGCGCTACAGATATTATCTGCAGTGCTGTTTGCTGGGACGCGCTACTGAGAATGCGGCGCTACTGCTAAATTTCCCCCTCGCTACTACTAGTTTATTTATTAGTTTTTTTCCTGCATATTTGTTTTGTATTTGAATAGGCTTTATACAATAATCTTTAGCATATCATACACATACAAATGTAATCATAGCATATACATACAATTAGTCTCATCAAATCATGTCATCATCATAATCATCACCCAACACAAAGTGGTCTCTCGTCATTGTCTCAAAAATAGCGATACAACTCTCGAATGATATGCAAATACATCGTCATCCATCTACACAATGATATACGCGAGAAGAGCTATCACTTTGAGAATATGAGTTCGTATCCCTCTTTCGCATTAGCGTGAACCTCTAAACTAACTACTGCCTGTCGCTCGGAAACCGGAAGGGCCTGACACTCCGGACACTTGTCGTATATATACTCCTGGCATGGCACTTCTTTGCCATCTATGATCTATGCACCTGCATCATCACATGAGTCGATGATATGCAACATATATAGTTGAGCAACAGAAAGAGACAGACTTGGCAAAAATAAAAACAACATATCATAAGCATAAATAACAAAGTTCATCGTACCCCAAAATGCCCTAACTAGAGTGATTTTCGCTAGTCGAGGAGGAGGATGGTTTAATTACATCACAAATAAAGTTTCACCGTGCATAACTCAAAGTTTTGTCATACAGAAAGTATGGACTAAACGGACACATTGTCATATATCGACAATCACTCCAACATGTCGTTCCATCCATCCAAGTCAGGGAGATAGTCCCCGAGCCTAGTGATAGGCTTCAGGTCGAGACACTGAGAGGCTATCCATGTTCGGACGTCTTCCCGCGACATTTGTCCTTCTCCGTAGAACATCCCTGTTTTTCCGGCGACCTCCTTCATGATGATTTGGGCAAGTTCGCGCTGGATGTTATAGAACTCAGCTCGAAGTCGATGATCCTCGATATCTCCTATGTCCTTTGCCCATTGCAGAATATGGGCATCGCCAGATCTAGGTGACATGCGAAGGTTCTGGTGATCCCGTCTGTACTACAGCATGTGGTGTAGGACATAGAATCCATCATTAAGAGAATCGTTCGGTTGCTGGATGCAGCAGAAGTCGGTCTTATGGCCGAAGGCGACCCTGCCGCCCCTTCTCTTCTTGTCCCTGACCTCTCCACCCCTTGCTTGGTAGTAAAACATAGCACTATCGAGAACATCCTTGATGTGGGTGTAATCCTTTTTGTGAATGTTCTTCGACAAGTCCAAGTAAAGAGCGTGGGAGAATCGGGGGTAGAGGATGACGAAGACGGTGTGCCCGCCGCTGCGCAAAATAAGTCCTCAAAATAATTAGCCTCCACCGTGCAAATGAATGATTGAAATCGAAGGAAGGATAGCAGCGCGGATGAATTACATGGGATGATAAGGCACGAGAATCGCCCCCTTGTCCTTATTGGTGCGGGAGCCGGTGCGGGAGCAGGTGCAGCTGCAGGTGCTGGTGCAACGCTAGTCGAGCTGCTCCCCACCAATAAGTCATCAAGGGGAAAGTCCGAGGCATCTTTTTTTGGATTTTGCTTGGTCCAATTGAAAATGGCCGGAACCAAGGTAGTAGAAATATCTAAAGCCACCTGTTTTGCGGCAGCTACCGCTGTTGCGACTGTCTCAGTTGATTTCTTCTCAAACGCAATCTCAACCCTCTTGTCGATGTTTTCTTCATTTAACCTCAGTCTTTCCTTTCTCTCCTCCGTGGTATCACGGTAGTACTTCTTCCACGTTGCGCCGTCTCCGATACCGTGCACGCGTCCATACGACGGTCGAGTATCCACCGGTTGTTGTTTCAATATGTTCAACGCCCGGTTGAATGGAGTGTCCCACTTGGGCCTCGCCAATGCCTCAGATGGCGAGTCGCTTTCGGCCGCAATCCTGTGCTACTCTCTCTGCAAAAGGCACAACGATCGTTTACAAATATGACTAACGTTTGCAGTCGAATTGATCAGAAACTAAAATTACCAGGAGTCTCATGAACTCCTTAATGACCGGTGTTGTCTCGTAAACCTTTTTCACTGGGTCCCAATGGTGCCGGGCCCTGAGGATGTCACGCTCCTGCGGGACGATGAACTCCGCCAAGGGGTATGGGATGCCCAGACTCGCGGCTTCCGCGTCCTCCTTGGCCCATTTGGACCTCTTTCTGTCGTAACCACGGCTTCCGAGGTGGTGGCTCCCAATGTTCCTCTCTTGAAGCCCCTTCATGTACTTAGACTTTTTTTTGGCATCTTTGGCCTCGCAAGCCTCCTTGAATATTTGAAACTGCTCTTCCGTGATTGTCGGATTATCCTTTACAATCTCGGAGTAGGGTTCCTTCTTGTCGATGATCCTTGCTTTCACTCAATTTTTCCAGGCGGCCAACATGTCGCTAAACTTGGTCATGGCGTGTTTGTTTATGTTCTTCATTGCCGGGTCCTCATCTGGATCTTTATAATCTTTCTCATTCCGGCCCGGTAACAAGAATATCTGGTGAAACTTCTTTAGGAGGGAGCTCCTCATATTTTCTATCTTCTGTAGTTTCTCATCGTTGATGGTGGCGGTTGTCCGTACGATGCAGCCTATTTGATTGTCGTAGCATCGACGCGCTTCCTCGGGCACCGTTGGCTCAAAATTGCCGTCGTCCACCTCCGTGACCACCACTCTAGTAGTCCTGAGTTTGTTAGGAACCCGTTGCGTCTTTGCTTTCGGTTCTAGACCAGCTCCGCTCCCCGAGGTAGCACCGGTCTCAGTCTCAGCGCCGGTCTCGATGCCGGTCTAAGTCTGAGCGCCGGTCTCAGTCTCAGCACTGGTCTGCGTGTCGGTCTCAGTCCCCGATGCCACCGGTGGGCCCAACAATAACATCGGTTGATCATCGGTAAGGCTAAAAAATTCGTCTGCCCCGGTAGGCGTCGTCGCAATCACCAGAACCCTGTCCTTCATCGTTGCTAGCCATGTTTCCTATGATTAAATCTAGTCAATTAATTCTAGACCTAATAAAATGAATAATGACATAAAAAAGGCCTATTTTTTTGCAGGAATGTTGACTCCTTCCTGGTGTGGCAAATCACGGGCACTCGATATGTCCTAGTTTGTAGCACAAGTCATGCCGAAATTCACGGAAAATTTCGGCATGAGCTTTGCTAAAAAGTGGACAAATCGAGAACCTGAAATTTGCCGGAAAAGAAATGAATCAACATTCTGGCAAAACATAGGCCACTAAGCATCATTCCCTGCAAACAGTGTCCAAATATACACGAGCAACCACATGTCCAAATTTCGCAACCTAATTCAAAAACAAAGTGTAGAAGAAAATTCATTTAACTACTAATAGAACAAAATTCAGTTAACTTTAGTGCTCTATAATGATGAAAGTAAAAAAATCCAGTTAACTACTACTTCCATTCATTTAGGTTATTCATTTAATATCACCTAATTAACCTACTGTACCAATACTACTAGCAGCACTACTAACCTAATTAACCTAGCAAAACTCTAGTGCCCTAACTGAAAAACATCTAATTTTTTCTCTAAAATACAGAGAGAGATGAGTGAGGGGGAGGGGTGGGGGACTTACAGAGAGGGGAGATACGATGGCGGGGAGGTGCTCGGTGACGGAGGCAGGGGCGGAGAGGGCGGGCTCGGGCACGGGCAAGGGCGGTCCTGGGCGGGCTCGGGCGGCGGTAAGGTGGAGGGCGCCGACGGTGACGTGGAGGGCGGCCTTGGGCGGCGGCTGTGAGGCTGAGGGTGGCCTCGGGCGGTGGCGGCAAGGCTGAGGGCGGCCTCGGGCGGCGGCGGTGAGGAGACGGCGGCGAGGGAGAGGGACGATTTGGGGAAGAATTGGTGGCCGGGGGCGGGGTGGGGGGAAACCGCTGTTTAAGTGAAACGTAACGGTAGCGCGTTTCTGGAAACGCGCTATAGCTAAGTTAGCTATAGCGCGTTTACTGAAACCCGCTACTGCTATTCCTTTCTCCTTTTTTCCCTTTTTTCACTTTATTTTATTTCCGTTAGCAGCAGCGCTTTACACGTAAGCGCGCTACAGCTAAGGAGATTAGTAGTAGCGTTGGGCCATTATACGCGCTACTGCTAGGTTGGGCTAGCCATGTGCGCCCAGTTCGAACGTAGCAGCAGCACTTTTCGCTAGTACGCGCTACTGCTAAAGTCATAGCAGCAGCGCGGTTTATTCACGCACGCTGCTACTAAGTAGCAGCAGCGCTTCATTTTGTACAGCGCTACTGGTAAAATTCTGTGTATAGGATTTTCCCTAGTAGTGATTTCTTCAATACTTTGACACAAGAGAACATGCACATATAGAATCATAGATGAGTTCAGGAAAAATATGGATCAACTTAATTATGCACATCCATAATGAGGGCACTCTTTATAAATATCTTATAAATCTCGAGAGAGTTTGTCGGGTAGGGGCGGGAGTGGGTAGGAGAAAGACAACGTTTTTTTCTAGGGTTTGGATGTCCTCGAGAGTTGGTCGAGCGAGAGGGGTTTGATCGACGTCCCCCTCTCGACCCCTCGGCTATCCTCGATCATCGACCCTTGACCCCTCGACGACCCTCGACCCTCGACCCCTCGACGACCCTCGACCCTTTATCCTAGTTCTCGACCCTCGACCGCTTGGCGATCCTCGACACCCTCGTTCCCGATAAAAAATGAGGAGAAGAACAAAAAATAGAAGAACAAAAAAAGAGGAGAAGAAGAAAAAAAATAGAATAATCCTCTTTTTTTCTTCTTCTTCCTCTTCTTATTTTTTTCTCCTCTTCTTCTCCTTCTTCCTTTCTTATTTTCCTTTTTCCTCTCCTTCTTTTTCTTCTTCTTCCTTCTTCCTTCTTCCTCTTTTCTTATTTTTCCTTATTTTCCTTTTTTCCTCTCCACTAACCTAAAATCTACTAACTTAAAGTGCACTAATAGTACAACTAACCTAAAATGCACTAAATCAACTAACCCTAAATGTAACATTTGCAACACAATTTTTTTATAAATATGCACATATATATGAACATATACATAAATTGACAAAAAAATCTATAAACAGAAAAATACATCAATGCATACATATCCATGTATCATACATACATCTGCATATACATATACATATAACATCCATATATACATACATCAATGAACAAAAAAATGTATGAAAAAAGTAGCAGAGAGCAGGCCGGGGCGGCGGCGGCACGTGGCAAGGACAGCAGCCGGGGCGGCGCACGGCAAGCAGGGGAGGCACATGGCAAGCAAAGCAGACATGGGTTGCAGCGCGGGGGAAGGGAGGGCTCACTGGGAGGCAACGGCGAGGTCTGGGCAGAGGACAGGGCAAAGGGCGTCGACGGTGAGGTTGGGGCAGAGGGCGTCAATGCGCGAGGTTGGGGCAGAGGACGGACGACGCCGACGGTGATCTCGACCGGGCCGCCTGGTGGCACAGTTAGGGCAACTGAAGAAGAAAACTGAAAAACGCTAAGTGTTGGTTTATATAACAAAGCCATTGGTTCCGGTTCGTGGCACAAACCGGGACCAATGCCCCCCTTTGGTCCCGGTTCGTGCCATCAACCGGGACCAAAGGTCTTTTTTCAGCATCCCAAAGGGCAGGAAAAAGAGACCTTTGGTACCAGTTGGTGCCACGAACCGGGACCAAAGGGGGCATTGGTCGAGGTTGGTGGCACGAACCGGGACCAAAGGGGGCATTGGTCCCGGTTCGGGCCACCAACAGGGACCAATAGCCTGTGCCTGGCACAGCCGCGGTGGATGTTTATTCCCACCTCTCTAGATGAGGAGCTCCTCACTATTGCAGACCTACTAGCCTAAATTTGTCTCTCTACCTGTCGGCCTTCTGGGCCCGAATCCTGGCCCAATGGGGATTCTAGTCGTATTCAGGCCATGGTGGCCCATTAGGTGGCATTTTTTATTTTTTTACATTTTTTGTTTTGTTTTTTTTTGCATTATTTATTTTCTTTATTTTTGCTTTTTTTAATTCTTTTTGCTTTTAGGTCACAAAAATAATAAACTTTCTGTTAGTGCCATTAGTTTTCAAAATTGAATAGGTGAAATTTGAATTCTTTGAATTTTGTGTGAATCACTAGGTTGTGATTAACTTTACTATAGAAGTAGATTTTGCAGTGATTCTTTTCCTGCTATTTAATATTACTGTGTTTTATCATTATATTAAAAATCAAATATTGTTATTTTAGTTTCTAACAAATATTCTTTATGATAATTCTTTTTGCTGTTAAAGATTCCAACAAATTAAATTCTTTATGGAAAATCTTTTTTTTTCATGTTTTGAACAGAAAATACTTTGATAATTTTAGTTGCATAATTTTTAGATAATTTTAGTTTCAAAAATACTAGAGGTTTATAAAAGCTTTTTAGTTGATTCCTTTTGCTATTAGAGTTTTATAAAAGCTTTTTAGTTGATTCTTTTTGCTATTGAAGAATATTATAGTTTTGTTTTAGTTGATTATAATAGAATATGTTAATTGATTATTTTTAGTTCATTCTTTTTGCTATTAGTTCATTCTTTATTCTATTAGTCCATTCTTTTTGCTATTAGTTCATTCTTTGAGCTAAATGACCGTGAAATTGAAAAGCACTACAAATAAACTCTAAAAAGGTTGAAAGTTCGCATGGTATCATCATTTCACCCACATAGTTGAGAGGGTTACGGCAAAAACTGGGTGCACTTCATGTATAAAGTGGACAATCTCTTTCGAAGTATCAGGGTTTCGGACGAAAACTCATCTGTTAAAAAAGGGATTTCATTTTTTTGAACTTATTTGAACTCCATAGTTTTTGTGTGTTCAAAATGAACCATTCCAAGCCACATCATCAATTTTCAACCCTTTCTGACTTCATTTGGTATTTTTCATGCATTTACTGATTTTTTAAGCTAAATGACCCTGAAATTGAAAAGCACTTCAAATGAACTCTGAAAAGGTTAAAAGTTGGCCTGGTGTCATCATTTCACCCACATGGCATGTGCTAAAAGGTTGAGAGGGGTACGGCAAAAACTAGATGCACATTGTGTACAAAATGGACAATCTCTTTCAAAGTATCAGGGTTTCAGACGAAAACTCATCTGTTACAAAGGGATTTCATTTTTTTGAACTTATTTGAAATCCAGAATTTTGTGTGTCCAAAATGAACCATTCAAAGCCACATCATCAATTTTCAACCCTTTCTGACTTCATCTGGTATTTTACATGCATTTACTGTTTTTTAAGGTAAATGACCCTGAAATTGAAAAGCACTACAAATGAACTATGAAAAGGTTGATAGTTGGCATTGGTATCATCATTTCACCCACCTAGCATGTGCTAAAAAGTTGAGATGGTTACGACAACCTGGATGCACTTCATGTACAAAATGGACAATCTCTTTCGAAGTATCAGGGTTTCGGACGAAAACTCATCTGTTACAAAGGAATTATTTTTTAACTTATTTGAACTCCAGCCTTTTTGTGTGTTCAAAATGAACCATTCAAAGCCACATCATCAATTTTCAACCCTTTCTGACTTTATCTGGTATCTTTCATGCATTTACTGATTTTTTAAAGCTAAATGACCCTGAAATTGAAAAGCACTTCAAATGAACTCTGAAAAGTTTGAAAGTTAGCATGGTATCATCATTTCACCCACATAGCATGTGCTAAAACATTGACATGGTGATGGCAAAAACTGGATGCACTTCATGAATAAAATGGACAATCTCTTTCGAAGTATCGGGGTTTCGGACAAAAACTCATCTGTTACAAAGGGATTTTATTTTTTTAACTTATTTGAACTCCATACTTTTTTTGTGTTCAAAATGAACCATTCATAGACATATCATCAATTTTCAACCCTTTCTGACTTCATCTGGTATTTTTCATGCATTTACAGATTTTTGTAAGCTAAATGAAACTGAAATTGAAAACCACTACAAAAGAACTCTGAAAAAGGTTGAAAGTTGTCAGCGTATCATCATTTCACCCACATAGCATGTGCCAAAAAGTTGAGAGGGTTACAACAAAAACTGGATGCACTTCTTGTACAAAACAGACAATCTCTTTCGAAGTATCACGGTTTCATACGGAAACTCATCTGCTACAGAAGGCATTTCATTTCTTCACATGTAACTGGAGTGATATTCTAGAACAAAGGCATCATAATAGTTGTGGAGAGAAAGTCTTCACTTTTTCTTCGCTTGTGCCCTTTGCTTATTGCGCCGTAACCATGGATAATCTTCATCGTTTAACAGGGTACTTGGTTCATCCTTGACTTTGAAGGGAGGAATTTCTTGAAACTTTTCCTAATCTTCAGACATGTTTGTCTCGCCCTCCAATCCCATGATGTCTCTTTTTCCTGAAAGAACTATGTGGCCCTTTGGCTCATCGTATGATGTATTCGCTTCCTTATCTTTTCTTTTTTCTTGGTTTGGTAAACATGTCCTTCACATAGAAAACCTGCGCCACATCATTGCCTAGGACGAATGGTTCTTCTGTGTACCCAAGATTGTTCAAATCCACTGTTGTCATTCCGTACTGTGGGTCTACCTGTACCCCGCCTCCTGACAGATTGATCCATTTGCATTGAAACAAAGGGACCTTAAAATCATGTCCATACTCAAGTTCCCATATGTCCACTATGTAACCATAATATTGTTATTTTCCCTCTTGGTTGCTGCATTAAAGCGGACACCGCTATTTTGGTTGGTGCTCTTTTGATCTTGGGCGGTCGTGTAAAATGTATTCCCATTTATCTCGTACCCTTTGTAAGTCAATATAGTTGAACATGGTCCCCTGGCTAATGAGTACAGCTCATCAGAAACCGTGTTGTCACCCCTGAGACGTGTTTGCAACCAACTACCGAAAGTACTGATGTGTTCACATGTAATCCAATCGTCACACTACTCTGGGTGTTTGGGGCGCAGAATGTTCTTTTGTTCATTGACATACGCGGTCACCAAGGTAGAGTTCTGTAGAACTGTGTAGTGTGCTTGAGACCAAGAATGCCCGTCCGTACATATTATTGAGTCCCCTCCTAGCGTGCCTTTTCCATTCAGTCTCCCCTCATACCGGGATTGAGGGAGACCAATCTTCTTAAGGTCAGGAATGAAGTCAACACAAAACCCAATGACATCCTCTGTTTGATGGCGCATGGAGATGCTAGCTTCCGGCCTAGCACGGTTATGGACATATTTCTTTAGGACTCCCATGAACCTCTCAAAGGGGAACATATCGTGTAGAAATACAGGGCCCAGAACGACAATATCGTCGAATAGATGAACTAGGACGAGCGTCATGATATTGAAGAAGGATGGTGGGAACACCAGCTCGAAACTGACAAGACATTGCGCCACATCACTGATAACCCACAAGTATAGGGGATGGCAACATTTTTCGAGGGTAGAGTATTCAACCCAAATTTATCGATTCGACACAAGGGGAGACAAAGAATATTCTCAAGTATTTGCAACTGAGTTGTCAATTCAACCACACCTGGAAACTTAATATCTGTAGTAAGGTATTTAGTAGAAAAGTAATATGATAGTAGTGGTAACGGTGGCAAAAAGTAACGGTAGCAAAAGTAGTATTTTTTGGGTTTTATAGTAATGGTAACAGTAGCAATGGAAAAGTAAATAAGAGGAGAACAATATATGGAAAGCTCGTAGGCAATGGATCAGTGATGGAGAATTATATCGGATGCGAGCAATCATGCAACGATTATAACATAGGGTGACACAGAACTAGCTCCAGTTCATCAATGTAATGTAGGCATGTATTCCGAATATAGTCAAGCTGTCACAGCCCTAGTTCTGCCCTTGCTTGACTTTGCTTGTTCTTCATGCCATCATGTTTTAATTCCAAAGAAACTTGAAATGAGGATTGTTGAAACCCTAGCACCAAATGAAATTCACTAGGTTCAACTAAAAATATTCTCAGTAAATCCAAATGGTTTTCAAATTTTTTCATCATTTCTGGAAAATGCTGGAACCAATAACCAGAGGTGTTGCACATTTTTCCATGACATAATTGGGCTCTGAATTAAATCATTTTATATTTGCATTTGGGCATTTAAATGCTATAAAATATTTTAAATGCACAAATAATCATAAACTAAAATGTTTACTGTTGGATATATTATAAACAGTAGCCATGATTAGTTTCATGATTTTTGGAAATGTCTTAGCATTTTAATTAAGTCAAAACAATTGCAGAAAAATATAAAACAGAAACAAATTAGAAAAGGAGAGAGAGAGAGATAGTACCTGGGCTTACCTGGCGGCCCAAGTGGCCGGCCCAGCCCACCACCGCAGCCTCCCTGTCGTCTTCCTCCCCGGATAGAAGGATGAGTGCGTGCTTGTCGCGCGCTGGCCAAGCGCCCCTGCCACCTCCTGCTTGCCGCTTCCCCGACCCCCCTGGAGATGCCACGCACCTTCCTGGCGCCACATCCACTTCTCCCTCCGACCCTATCCTCCTCTGCTCTCTCTCCCTCCCGCGACCGAACACCACCATCACCGCCGCTCGCTGCCAACGCGCCCACCGAGCTCGCCTGACCTCTCCATCGTATCCCTAGGCTCCGCCGCGGCTCTTCACGTCGACGAGAAGAACAAAACAAGCCCTAGGAGCCCCTCAGCCTCGCCATCGCCGTCGTCCTCATCAACGAGAGCCGACCACCGCCGTCATCAATTCGCCGGCCACAGGACATCCCCGAGCAAGCCAAACCCACCGTCATGATCACTGTGAGCTGCACCGTCGTTCCCCCTTAACCCCACGGCATAGCGCTCGCTGTAGCGCCATTTTCCATGACGCCCGAAGCACGCCGCCGCACGAGCTCGTCGCCGACGAGGCTCCGATGGCCAATCGGCCCCGTTCATATGCCCGTTGACTTTGTGAGAGCCTGCAGAACGCGTAGGTGCTACCCGTTGATCCTCCCGTGCACGGTGTCATCGTTTTCATCGGCGCCCGAACTCCGGTGGCCGCAACCGAGCTCGCCGCCGTCGACTCCGGCCACCCCAGGCCCGGAGACCACCACCATCTGACGCGCCATCGCGCCAGCTCTCCATAGGGCCAAAGGGCACACCGAACGGTGCACTGTAGGTGAAACCCGAGCGGCCCCGGTGCGTCTCCGCCACGTTTTTGGTCGTCGCCGGCGAAACTCCGGCGAGCCAACATGGCACACTTAGTTAACACTAATGATGCCATTAGCTGATCACTGTGCCACTGACGGATGAGCCCCACGCACTAATTAACCCCGGAATTTATTCCCTGTTTAACTTAGACTAACCCACCAGGCCCACATGTCAGGTTGACTTTGCTGACGTCAGCATGACGCAATCCTGACGCAGTAAATGATTTTATGGATTTTAAATAATTCAGAAAATTCCAGAAAATAGCCAAAACTTCTAAAATTCATAGAAAATTATCTATAACTCAGAATGAAATAAATTATATATGAAAAATTATCAGAAAAATTCAAGGAATATGTTTATGGCATTGGCATGCATGTTTGCACAACCTAGGGTTGCTGTACAGGGCAATTTGCATAACTGATATTTAAATAAGCACATATGGAGTTTGAATTTGAACCCTTGGTTCAAACCAACTTCATTTAATATGATTGCTAGTTGCATTAGCTCAATCAACAGCATATTGCCATGACATTATCATGCATCACAATTGTTGCATTGCATTGATTGTGTTCCTCTTTGTTTGCCGGTATTTGTTCCCTCTCGATAGACGTGGTTCCGATGATGAGTTCAATGACACCGATGAAGAACTATACTATCTTCAGAAGTGCCAGGCAAGCAAAACCACCTTGCTCATTCCGATACAATCCCACTCTCTCGCTCCTGCTCTCTTTTACTGCATTAGGACAACAACGACTCATCTGTTACTTGCTGCGGTAGTTGAACCCCTTATCCTCTCCATGACCTGTCATTGCCACAGTAAATAGATGAAACCCACTAGCATGAGTAGGTGTTGTTTGAGCCCTGATGTGCCTACTCATTCTTATTTTCTTGTCATGCCTGCTATTGCTTAGAGTTGTGTCAGGTTTGATTCATCAGGGATGAATTGGAAAGTTGTGAACATGTCCTACTGTGTGTGAGCTAAGAGTGTGAACACGATTTGGTAAAGGTAGCGGTGAGTGGCCATGTAGGAGTACATGGTGGGTTGTCTCATTGAAACCGTTCTCAGGAACTGAGTTCCGTGTTTGTGATCCATGAAACAGCTACTACCACACATTGGGCCCTGAAATATGACCCCGCTCAACTTACTGACCCCTCTTGTCCTCTGTCCAAGAGTTGGAACTAGTTTCTGGTGTTTATAGGATATGAGTTGGCGGCCGTGCGTACCGCTGACCCTAGGGGTGGGCTATGATGCGGTAGATACACCATGGCACGGTGTACCGGGCGCCCGTTTGGTGTCTCGGGAACCCTGCACATATCATTTGGGGCTGTGAGTGAAACTCCGGCCGGATCTCCTCGCGGATGGAACCCGAATAGGCGATAAACCTGGACTAGAGACTTGTGCGGTTAGTCAGGTCGTGGTCTACACCCACGTCGGCTTTCGCTTGAAGTCTGCCGAGCACATGTCGTGTGCCGACGCTAAGTGGTGGAAACATGTGTGACGAAGTACACCCCTGCAGGGTATAAAACCATTCGAATAGCCACGTCCGCGGTAAAGGACTTCTTGGTTGCCTATAACAGTTCATAGACAAGTGAAAGTGGATACTCTAAAACTGGCAAGATAAGTGTGAGTGCTATGGATGGCCTTCTCGTAGGGAGACGTGAGCGGATCCATAGTGGTGTATTGAATGGTGAATATGTGGACTCATGTGCGCCACCTCAAAAGAGTTTCTTGCAGTCATAGTTCAGGTTAGCCACTGAGTCAAAGCTAGCTTGCTGCAGTCAAACTCCACCACCCCCCCTTGTTGATACCGATGCATACGTAGCTAGTTCTTATGTATGTCTTGCTGAGTACCTTTGTAGTCACGTTTGCTTAATTTATGTTTTGCGGAGAGACTTCAGTCTCGCTAGTAGTTCCGCGTGGACTTCGACGTTTAGCTTGATACCTCAGCTACGATCTTGTGCCCTCGGCAGGATCTGGTAGATAGTCAGGCTTCTTAGCCTTTTTCATTTGTAGATGTCTATACTCAGACATGTTAAGCTTCCACTTGTGCCTTGATTTGTATGCTATGATTGTTGGGTCATGAGATCCATGTTTGTAATATCTCGCTCCTCGGAGCCTAATGAATAAATACTTGAGTTGTAGAGTTATGTTGTGATGCCATGTTGTATTTGCACATATCGAGCATATTTTGTGTATGATTGAAATGCTTGGTATGTGTGGGATCCAACAACCTAGTTGTTTATCCTTGGCAACCTCTCTTATGGGGAAATGTAGTCTAGTGCTTCCATGAGCCATAGTAGTCTGCTACAGCCCAGTTCACCGGAGTCCTGTTAGCCCAGCACTACTGCTTAGGACACTTGACTGGCCGGCATGTGTTTCACTTTGTTCATGTGTCTGTCCCTTCGGGGAAATGTCACGCGGTGACATCCGGAGTCCTGCCTAGCCTGCTATAGCCCGGGTTCCCGGAGTCCTGTTAGCCCAGTGCTACAGCCCGGATTCACACGCTGCTGACCGACATGCTCGATGTGATTCATGTATGCCTGTCCCCATAGGTTGGTGCCGCTTTGGGTTCACGACTAGCCATGTCGGCCCGGGTTCTCTGTCATATCGATGCTAGCGACACTATCATATACGTGAGCCAACAGGCGTAAACGGGCCCGGGCCTTGGTATGGCGACAACCGTGGGAATACCGTGCGTGAGGCCGCAATGTGATATGAGGTGTTACCGGCTAGATCGATGTGACTTGGAATCGGGGTCCTAATAGCATTGGTATTAGAGCCAGACTGCCTATAGGATTAGCAAGCCAAACTGGTCGAAGTCGAGTCTAGAAATGGTTTAGTTATGTAAGGGAATTGATTGAGGAAGGGAACGTAAAGCTCTTTTTACTCCTTAACCCTATGCCCTTCTGATCTGAGTCAACCTCTTCTTTTCTATGGGGATTAAGAATTAGGCCTTCTCATCTATCTATCAGGAAGACGTGCTACTAATCCATAGACATATAGAATTGATAGTTTCAAGCCTCAGTTCCATTCCTACTACTTCTGTGTGTTGGTAGTTCATCTCAGAACTTTGATATTGTGATGTTAAGTGGTTATGCCACCATTTTGCAGGATGTCTCAAATCATTTTGAGCATTTACAGCCGTTATGCTGTCCAGGTCATCCCAGGTTTCTAAATAGTCTGATGCATTTGCAAATCGCTTCTTTCTGTTCCCGATGTTCCTTTGGGCCAGTTCAACCACACTAATCTGTGAGTTGAGGTACTCTATTGCCTAGACATATATGTTGGAGCTATTATTATGTCCCTAGGTGTTTTAGGGAGTCACCTAGTAATCTAGCCATGTTTTGTGTTCCGGTGTGATGATTCTGGCCACCATTCTCAAAAGCATCCCATGATGCCACTTAGTAGTAGGCATTCTACTCCTGGGTTTTGAACCCGAGGTTCACCTATTTCATGTTGTTAGTATTTGCTAGTTCCCTCAAGATATTAGTAACCCTGTGATAGTCCTCGAGGTCTGTGGTATATCCTTCTTCTAATACCATGAACCAATATGGCAAAAGCCTTTGAACCAAAAGATCACAATAAGAGTGCTCTTGATGAGTTCTCCATTCTGCATTGTGAATCTGCCAGTCCTACCTTTCTGCATGGGTTGTCCGGAAGAAATGTTGAGTTTTGCTCGACATACTAATCTATGCATCCACAACTCAGAAAGTTATATGTTCCTTGAGTTGTTCCTCTTCAGTTGTATTCCGACCATCCTCTATCAGTTGATAGCCAAGAGTGTGTGTGCATTTGTGTTCATCGATGCCTTTTATTCTTGTGGTCCGTCAAGTCGTTCTATTCCGGAATGACTGGGAGAAACAAACTCCAGTACCTCATCCATTTCAAGGATTGGGTCAAAGTAGTTGTGCTCTGCAGATCAAATGCCAATCCAGCTTTTGCTCTGTTCTACCCTGGAGTATTACCCCCTTTATGCCAGTATTGTCATGAGAATTGCACCATCTCTTATGAATTCTTGATGCAGTGATACTTCTCGCTATCATTGTTTCATTCCTCGGTCCCTTGTTGTCGCAACCGGAATGCCGACAAGTGAACCATGATGTGTGAAATCAATACTACTAGCAACCCCGTTGCTTGGTAGCTAATGGACAATAATTTCATTCTTAGCATGTTGGTTATTGAATCATCATCCTAAGATGGATCGTGATACCTAGTCCTTATTTTCGGTGCACTCTTTGATCAATGAGATAGGATTGTGGAAATCCATTACTCTCTTGGTCCCATCGTCTTGCCCCGAAAAGCAAGAATGTTCTCGAGTTTAGTAACATATCGGGGGTTCATGATTTTCCGAAGATCTTCTCGGAAGTATTACCTGGTTGCCACCTGACCGCTATGTTGAGTTCGTGATCATGTTGGTTTTTTCCTCTAAATCACCCCTTCTCCAAGAATCTGTGTTGGATATCCCTAAGCTAGTTGGTTGAGCTAGAAAACAACTTGGAGTGTTGGAAGGTAGAAGCTTTGCTCAACTCAGTTCATCTCTAAGGGATCTCTTCTCTGTGTGTGTGTTTAAGAAAGATGATATCTCCATTGATTGGTCCTCGTGATCAGTTGTTGGACCTATTGTCTTATCTAATCTTTGATTTGACTATGGGCTATCGTCAAATCAAATCAGAACCAATGATGTTCGTACTGTTGTCTTACCCGTGGTTGTTTCCCCGGGCATACACCATTATATTTTTTGGGTCTGACCGATGCTATCACCTTGTTCACATAATTGTGTAATTCCACTTATATGGAAACCTGGATGAATTGTTGTTGAGCCCATCAGCAACATTTTTATCTTCTCCATGATTCGTGTTGAGCATCCAGTTAGCATTATAAATTTTTATAAGCATTATCTTCATGTTCCGTTCATGAAGAATATGTTCGGCTGAAAGGAGTGACTTCCTCTAATTCTTGTGCATTTGATGCAAGTTGCTTCCGTGAATTCGAGAAAGTCAATGTTGGTTCCTCTGGAACCATCCCAAGTCAGTTATGCATGTGCGAAGTATACACTGGTTTGCGAGACTAGCTACCTCCACTCCATGTGTAATTACTCACACCCCAAGCCACTGATTGAGTTGTTCAAGGAAAAGAAGTCTAGCGCGCGTAAAGACTTCGAAATCTTTGATGATGGATCCTAACCTGAAATCGATAGTGTTCTATTATAAGACTACTACGTGGTCATGCTTGTCTTGGACAGCGTGTTCACAGGTTTGTAGCAGAACCAGCTCATGTTTTGGAGCATGCTATTGTAGTTCATTTTCCTGAGAATCTCGCAACGTCATCTCATCGATTTGTGTTGCAAACTTTCACTTTTCTTTCCAGATTCAATGAGTCTGGAATATCCTGAGACCAACCAGATCTGAATCTCAGGCAGATATGATGGTTGGGACATGTCCCAAGAATTATAATATTGGTCTCTCGGTAAAACCGGTAATGTGGATGTCATGGCCAACACACCAAGCCTGAAGGCCTATTATTGTAGTATCTTGGTTGAAGAAGTTGGTCACCTCCCCATAAGGATCTCGCAGGATCTGCCTCCGTAGTTATTCCTTATGGATTCTTGAGCTTCCGAAGTCTGACCTTTTACTTGATGTTCTTGTTATTAAACCATATCTATAAATGGGTTGCTCTAGCACAACAAGGAGAACATTAGAAGCAAAGTGCCAAATGTCTCTCGGTCGATCATCTAGATTTTGTTTCCTTGGCCTCGCTAAGGTGAAATCTGGGAAAGTGTTGTCTTCCTTTGCATCTGCATTGTCCAACACTATTCATCATGGTAGCAAGATGTGTTGCCAGGATCCTTGGCACGGATGTTCGTAAAACCTTCATGAATATGGAAATGCTCAAGTTCTTGAGAGCACACGCAAGAAAAATCATTCCTTGCATTGTCTTCAACAAGGTAGCCCACATCATCCATTCTGGTATGGGTATGCCATTCTGTCAAATTCGTTCACACGATCGTTTGTGATTGCCTTAGGCTGTTCTGAAGAGTTTCAATGATCTATGGATCAAAAGTAATTCTTTTTGCCACTTAAGGGAACAATCCAACAAGTCACCTTTCCCAAGGTGCCCTGTTACGGGATCATGGCCATTATTTCCACGCCACCTCGACGCCATCCACCATCTTTCTAAGCGTGGAATTGTTGCCCACCAAATCAAACCCTGTCATTGTTCTTCCATCCCTCTCGATGTGTTTTGTGTCTCAACTCGAGATGTTTCAACATCTCATTCCGCGAGTGATATTGTATAGCTCGATCTTCGAGAAGACAAATCCTAGTAGGGTTTCTTTCCGTTGTCATCGTGTGGATGAAGATCTCAAAAGCGAGGATGTCAAGATCAACGTATGCAACGAATCAACAACCTTATGAGGTGCAACCTGGATCGTGAAGATTATGTTAGCTTGTGTTCCCCCCCTTCACCTTACCCTACGCTCGAATCTCGGGACGAGATTCTTGTTTAGTGGGGGTGAGTTGTCACAGCCCCAGTTTAGCCCTTGCTTCACTTTGCTTGTTCTTCATGCCATCATGTTTTAATTCCAAAGAAACTTGAAATGGGGATTGTTGAAACCCTAGCACCAAATGAAATTCACTAGGTTCAACTAAAAATATTCTCAGTAAATCCAAATGGTTTTCAAAATTGTTCATCATTTCTGGAAAATGCTGGAAGCAATAACCAGAGGTGTTGCACATTTTTCCATGACATATTTGGGCTCTGAATTAAATCATTTTATATTTGCATTTGGGCATTTAAATGCTATAAAATATTTTAAATTCTCAAATAATCATAAACTGAAATGTTTACTGTTGGATATATTATAAACAGTAGCCATGATTAGTTTCATGATTTTTGGAAATGTCTTAGCATTTTAATTAAGTCAAAACAATTGCAGAAAAATATAAAACAGAAACAAATTAGAAAAGGAGAGAGAGAGAGAGAGAGAGAGAGAGATAGTATCTGGGCTTACCTGGCGGCCCAAGTGGCCGGCCCAGCCCACCACCGCAACCTCCCTGTCGTCTTCCTCCCCGGACAGAAAGATGAGCACGTGCTCGCCGCGCGCTGGCCACGTGCCCCGGCCACCTCCTGCTTGCCGCTTCCCCGACCCCCCTGGAGATGCCACGCACCTCCCTGGCGCCACATCCACTTCTCCCTCCGACCCTATCCCCCTCTGCTCTCTCTCCCTCCCGCGACCGAACACTACCATCACCGCCGCTCGCTGCCAACGCGCCCACCGAGCTCGCCTGACCTCCCCACGTATCCCTAGGCTCCGTCGCGGCTCTGCACGTTGACGAGAAGAACAAAACAAGCCCCGGGAGCCCCTCAGCCTCGCCATCGCCGTTGTCCTCAGCCTCGGGAGCCGACCAACACCATCGTTTATTCGCCGGCCACAGGACATCCCTGAGCAAGCCGAACCCATCATCGTGATCACTGTGAGCTGCACCGTCGTTCCCCCCTAACCCCGCGGCCTAGCGCTCGCTGTAGTGCCATTTTCCATGACGCCCGAAGCACGCCGCCGCACGAGCTCGTCGCTGACGAGGCTCCGGTGGCCAATCGGCCCCGTTCATATGCCCGTTGGCTTTGTGAGAGCCTGCAGAACGCGTAGGTGCTACCCGTTGAACCTCCCATGCACGGTGTCGTCGTTTTCATCGGCGCCCCAACTCCGGCGGCAGCAACCGAGCTCGCCGCCGTCGACTCCGGCCACCCCAGGCCCGGAGACCACCACCATCCGACGCACCATCACGCCAGCTCTTGATAGGGCCAAAGGGCGCACCGAACGGTGCACTGTAGGCGAAACCCGAGCGACCCCGGTGCGTCTCCGCCGCGTTTTTGGTCGTCGCCAGCGAAACTCCGGCGAGCCAACGTGGCACACTTAGTTAACACTAATGACGCCATTAGCTGATCACTATGCCACTGACGGATGGGCCCCACGCGCTAATTAACCCCAGAATTTATTCCCTTTTTAACTTAGACTAACCCACTGGGCCCACATACCAGGTTGACTTTGCTGACGTGGCCTTTGACCCGTCCCACCCGTCGTTGACTCGAGCCAGCACTGTGTGACTGTCCAGTGGACCCCACTGGTCAGGTTTGACCTAGTCAGCCGCAGTTGACTTGCTAAGGTCAGCATGACGCAATGCTGATGCAATAAATGATTTTCTGGATTTTAAATACTTCAGAAAATTCTAGAAAATAGCCAAAACTTCCAAAATTTATATTAAACTATCTATAACTCAGAATGAATAAAATTATATATGAAAAATTATCAAAAAAATTCAAGGAATCTGTTTATGGCATTTGCATGCATGTTTGAACAACGTAGGGTTGCTGTAATGGGCAATTTGCATAATTGATATTTAAATAAGCACATATGGAATTTGAACCCTTGGTTCAAACCAACTTCATTTAATATGATTGCTAGTTGCATTAGCTCAATCAATAGCATATTGCCATGACATTATCATGCATCATAATTGTTGCATTGCATTGATTGTGTTCCTCTTTGTTTGCCAGTATTTGTCCCCTCTCGATAGACGTGGTTCCGACGATGAGTTCGATGACATCGATGAAGAACTATACTATCTTCAGAAGTGCTAGGCAAGCAAAAACCCCTTGCTCATTCCGATACAATCCCACTCTCTTGCTCCCGCTCTCTTTTACTGCATTAGGACAACAACGATTCATCTGTTACTTGCTGCGGTAGTTGAACCCCTTATCCTCTACATGACCTTTCATTGCCACAGTATATAGATGAAACCCACTAGCATGAGTAGGAGCTGTTTGAGCCCTGATGTGCCTACTCATTCATATTTGCTTGTCATGCCTGCTATTGCTTAGAGTTGTGTCAGGTCTGATTCATCGGGGATGAATTGGAAAATTGTGAACATGTCCTACTGTGTGTGAGCTAAGAGTGTGAACACGATTTAGTAAAGGTAGCGATGAGAGGCCATGTAGGAGTACATGGTGGGTTGTATCATTGAAACCGTTCTCAGGAACTGAGTTCTATGTTTGTGATCCATGAAACAGCTACTACCACACATTGGGCCCTGAAATATGACCCCGCTCGACTTACTGACCCCTCTCGTCCTCTGTCTAGGAGTTGCAACTAGTTTCTGGTGTTTATAGGATATGTGTTGGCGGCCGTGCATAGCGCTGACCCTAGGGGTGGGCTATGATGTAGTAGATACACCATGGCATGTTGTACCGGGCGCCCGTTTGGTGTGTCGAGAACCCTGCACACATCGTTTGGGGCTGTGAGCGAAACTCCGGCCGGATCTCCTCACGGATGGAACCCGAATAGGCGATAAACCTGGACTGGAGACTTGTGCGGTTGGTCAGGTCGTGGTCTACACCCACGACGGCTTTCGCTTGAAGTCTGTCGAGCACATATCATGTGCAGACGCTAAGTGGTGGAAACATGTGTGACGAAGTACACCCCTGCAGGGTATAAAACTATTCGAATAGCCGCATCCGCGGTAAAGGACTTCTGGGTTGCCTATAACAGTTCATAGACAAGTGAAAGTGGATACTCTAAAACTCGCAAGATAAGTGTGAGTGCTATGGATGGCCTTCTCGTAGGGAGACATGAGCGGATCCATAGTGGTGTATTGAATGGTGAATATGTGGACTCGTGTGCGCCACCTCAAAAGAGTTGCTTGCAGTCGTAGTTCAGGTTAGCCACTGAGTCAAAGCTGGCTTGCTGCAGTCAAACTCCACCACCCCGCCTTGTTGATACCGATGCATATGTAGCTAGTTCTGATGTAAGTCTTGCTGAGTACCTTTGTACTCATGTTTTCTTAATTTATGTTTTGCAGAGAGACTTCAGTCTCACTAGTAGTTCCGCATGGACTTCGACGTTTAGCTTGATACCTCAGCTTCGATCTTGTTCCCTCGGAAGGATCTGGTAGATAGTCAGGCTTCTTAGCCTTTTTCATTTGTAGATGTCTGTACTCAGACATGTTAAGCTTCCGCTTGTTCCTTGATTTGTATGCTATGATTATTGGGTCATGAGATCCATGTTTGTAATATCTCGCTCCTCGGAGCCTAATGAATAAATACTTGAGTTGTAGAGTTATGTTATGATGCCATGTTGTATTTACACATATCGAGCATATTGTGTGTATGATTGAAATGCTTGGTATGTGTGGGATCCGGCAACCTAGTTGTTTATCCTTGGCAGCCTCTCTTATGAGGAAATGTAGTCTAGTGCTTCCATGAGCCATAGTAGTCCGCTACAGCCCGGTTCACCGGAGTCCTGTTAGCCCAACACTACTGCTCAGGACACTTGACTGGGCGACATGTGTTTCACTTTGTTCCTGTGTCTGTCCCTTCGGGGAAATGTCACGTGGTGACATCCGGAGTCCTTCCTAGCCTGCTACAGCCCAGGTTCCCGGAGTCCTGTTAGCCCAGTGCTACAGCCCGGATTCACACGCTGCTGACCGACATGCTCGATGTGATTCATGTATGCATGTTCCCATACGTTAGTGCCGCTTTGGGTTGACGACTAGCCATGTCGGCCCGGGTTCTCAGTCATATCGATGCTAGCGACACTATCATATACGTGAGCCAAAAGGCGCAAACGGTCCCGGGCCTTGGTAAGGCGACAACCATGGGGATACCGTGCGTGAGGCCGGAATGTGATATGAGGTGTTACCGGCTAGATCGATGTGACTTGGAATCGGGGTCCTGACACATACGTGCTTATGGAAAAGAACTTGCATGACATCTTTTGTCCTATCCTCCCGTGGCAGCGGGGTCCTATTGGAAACTAAGGGTATTAAGGCCTCCTTTTAATAGAGTGTCGGACCAAAGCATTAACACATAGTGAATACATGAACTCCTGAAACTACGATCATCATCGGTAATGATCCCGATTATTGTCACTTTGGGGTTAACGGATCATAACACATAATAGGTGACTATGGACTTGCAAGATAGGATCAAGAACTCTCATATATTCATGAAAACATAATAGGTTCAGATCTGAAATCATGGCACTCGGGCCCTAGTGACTAGCATTAAGCATAGCAAAGTCATAGCAACATCAATCTCAGAACATAGTGGATACTAGGGATCAAACCCTAACAAAACTAACTCGATTACATGATAAACCTCATCCAGCTAATCACAGTCCAGCAAGCCTATGATGGAATTACTCACGCACGGCGGTGAGCATCATGAAATTGGTGATGGAGGAAGGTTAATGATGACGATGGCGATGGATTCCCCTCTCCAGAGCTCCGGACAGCCTCCAGATTAGCCCTCCCAAGAGAGTTTAGGGCTCGGCAGCAGCTCCATATCGTAAAACATGAATATATGGAATTGGAGTTGAGGTCGGTGGAGCATCAGGGGGCCCACAAGGTAGGGGGCGCGCCCAGGGGGGTAGGCACGCCTCCACCCTCGTGGACAAGCGTGGGCCCCCTCACGTGGATTCTTCTTCCAGTATTTTTTATATATTCCAAAAATAATCTCCGTTGATTTTCAGGTCATTCCGAGAACTTTTATTTCTGCACAAAAATAACACCATGGCAATTCTGCTGAAAACAGCGTCAGTCCGGGTTAGTTCCATTAAAATCATACAAGTTAGAGTCCAAAACAAGGGCAAAAGTGTTTGGAAAAGTAGATACGATGGAGACGTATCAACTCCCCAAAGCTTAAACGTTGCTTGTCCTCAAGCAATTCAGTTGATAAACTAAAAGTGACAAAGAAAAACTTTTACAAAGTCTGTTTGCTCTGGTTGTTGTAAATATGTAAAGCCAGTATTCAAGTTTTCAGCAAAGATTATGAACTAACCATATTCACAATAACATTTAGGTCTCATGTTTACTCATATCAATGACATAATCAGCTAGCGAGCAATAATAACAAATCTTGGATAACAACACTTTCTCAAAACAATCATGATATGATATAACAAGATGATATCTCGCTAGCCCTTTCTGAGACCGCAAAACATAAATGCAGAGCACCTTTAAAGATCAAGGACTGACTAGACATACTCAATGTAAAAGAGATCCAGTAACAGTCATACTCAATGTAAACTAACAGTAATGGATGCAAATGACATTGGTGCTCTCCAACTGGTGCTTTTTAATAAGAGGATGATGACTCAACATAAAAGTAAATGGATAGGCCCTTCACAAAGGGAAGCAGGGATTTGTAGAGGTGCCAGAGCTCGGTTTTGAAATATATATGAATAATATTTTGAGTGGTATACTTTCATTGTCAACATAACAACCGAGAGACCTCGATATCTTCCATGCTACCCACGTTATAGGCGGTTCCCAAGCAGAATGGTAAAGTTTATACTCCCCCACCACCAACAAGCATCAATCCATGGCTTGCCCGAAACAATGGGTGCCTCCAACTAACAACAATCCTGGGGGAGTTTTGTTGGCAATTATTTTGATTTGATTTTCTTAAAGCATGGGACTGGGCATCCAGGTGACCAGCCATTTTCTCATGGGTGAGGAGCGAAGTCCACTCCTCTTGAGAATAATCTGCCTAGCATGGAGGATACAGATAACCCTAGTTGACACATGAGCTATTCGAGCATACAAAACATTATGTTTCTTTGAAGGTTTAGAGTTTGGCACATACAAATTTACTTGGAATGGCAGGTAGATACCGTATATAGGTAGGTATGGTGGACTCATATGGAACAACTTTGGGGTTTATGGAGTTGGATGCACAAGCATTATTCCCGCTTAGTACAAGTGAAGGCTAGAAAAAGACTGGGAAGCGACCAGCTAGAGAGCGACAACAGTCATGAACATGCATTAATATTAATCAACACCGAATGCAAGCATGAGTAGGATATAATGCACCATGAACCTAAATATCGTGGAGGCTATGTTGATTTTGTTTCAACTACATGTGTGAACATGTGCCAAGTCAAGCCACTTGAATCGTTCAAAGAGGGATACCACCCTATCATACCACATCACAACCATTTTAATAGCATGTTGGCACGCAAGGTAAATAATTATAAACTCCAAGCCAATTAAGCATGGCATAAGCAACTACAATCTCTAATTGTCATTGCAAACATGTTTCTTTCATAATAGGCCGAATCAGGAACGATGGACTGATCATATTTAAAAAAACAATAATGCATATGAGAGCCACTCAATAGTTTCATTATGGTCTTCTCCTCTCGACCCCCAAAGAAAAGAAACAAAACTATTTACACGGGAAATCTCCCAACAAGCAAAAGAAGAGCGAGAAATCTTTTTGGGTTTTCTTTTTAATTACTACTACTACAGGCATGGAAAGTAAACTAACTAAAAGCTACAACTAATTTTTTTTGTTTTTTCTTAAGGTTTATTAAGGCACACAAGAAGAAAGCTAAAAAGGAAATAAACTATCATGGATGATACAATGAAAAAGTATGAGCACTGAGGGAGTCCTAGATTAGGGGGTCTCCGGACAGCCGGACTATCTCCATTGGCTGGACTGTTAGACTATGAAGATACAAGATTGAAGACTCCGTCTCGTGTCCGGATGGGACTCTACTTGGCGTGGAAGGCAAGCTAGGCAATACGTATATGGATATCTCCTCCTTTGTAACCGACCTTGTGTAACCCTAACCCTCTCTGGTGTCTATATAAACCGAATGGTTTTAGTCCGTATTCGGCGGTAGATCTACTCTCTCATCTCGTGGTAGATCTACTCTTGTACTACACATATCTTCAATATTAATCAAGAAGTATGTAGGGTTTTAACTCCATCAAGAGGGCCCGAACCTGGGTAAAACATCGTGTCCCCTGCCTCCTGTTACCATCTGACCTAGACGCACAGTTTGGGACCCCCTACCCGAGATTCGCCGATTTTGACACCGACATTGGTGCTTTCATTGAGAGTTCCTCTGTGTCGTCGTTGTTAGGCTTGATGGATCCTACTATCATCGATAGCGATGCGGTCCAGGGTGAGACTTTTCTCCCCGGACAGATCTTTGTATTCGGTGGCTTTGCACTGCGGGCTAATTCGCTTGGCCATCTGAGCAGATTGAAAGCTACGCCCCTGGCCATCAGGTCAGATTTGGAAGTTTGAATTACACGGCCAACATCCGCGGGGACTTGATCTACGATGAATTTGAGCCACAGCCGGGCGCGCCACACTGTCGCGATGGGTATGACCTAGCTCTGCCACCGGACGGTACCCCAGAGGCCGCGCCCGCATCAGCTCCGACCCTTAGCTCGGAGCCAACTGCGCCAATCGAGGATGGGTGGCTAGACACCGCCTCAGGGGCTGTAGTCTCGACGGTGATCGAGCCAAACACCAGCATAATCCTCCGTGCAGCCCGTGACTCCAAGGTGCCGGATTCTCTTGCGGACTCCGAACCATCTGTGCCCCTGCCAATCGAATCCGACTGGGCGCCGATCATGGAATTCACCGCCGCGGATATCTTTCAGCACTCGCCCTTTGGCGACATTCTGAATTCACTAAGGTCTCTCTCTTTGTCAGGAGATCCCTGGCCGGATTATGGCCAATAGGATTGGGATGCGGACGACGAAGAAATTTGACGCCCACCCACCACCCACTTTGTAGCCACTATCGATGATTTAACCAACATGCTCGACTTCGACTCCGAAGACATCGACGGTATGGACGACGATGTAGGAGACGAACATGAACCAGCACCTATAGGGCACTGGAAAGCCACCTCGTCGTATGACATATACATGGTGGATACACCCAATGAAGGAAATAGCGACGAGATAGCGGAGGATGACCCCTCCAAGAAGCAACCCAAGCGCCGACATCAGCGGCGCCGCTCTAAGTCCCGCCAAATCAAAAGTGGTGATACCGGCACAGGAGATAATAACACTCTGGATAGCGCCGAAGACAACAACAATCCCCTCCAGCAAGATTTAAAGCAGGAGGATGAAGGAGCCAGCTCTCCGGAGAGAGTGGCTGGCGGAGAGGAGGAGGATGACAATTACATGCCCCCCTTCGAAGACGAGGAAAGCCTCGGCGACGATGAATTCACCGTACCAGAGGATCCCGTCGAACAAGAGCGCTTCAAGCGCAGGCTTATGGCCATGACAAATAGCCTGAAGAAAAAGCAGCAGCAGCTTCAAGCTGATCAAGATCTGCTAGCTGACAAATGGATTGAAGTCCTCGCGGCCGAGGAATATAAACTCGAGCGTCCCTCCAAGAGTTACCCAAGACGCAGGTTACTACCCCGACTAGAGGAAGAAGCGTATGATATGGCTGATCGGCCACCTCGTGGCCGCGATAGAGAGGCATTCCAGCCAAAAGCTCAGCCCTCACCCCAACGCCATTCAAAGAAATAGGCATGGGGAGATACACCAGACCTGCGAGACATATTGGAGGACAAGGCAAAGCATTCAAGATCGATCTACGGATCACGAGGGCGCACCACTCTGCAAGATGATAAACGTCACGCCGGATATAGTAAAAGCAAATCCGTCCGGGCTGAACACAGCGGGCAAGACCCATTCGAGCTGCGTCGTGACATAGCCCAATACAGAGGCGCCGCACACCCCTTATGCTTCACAGACGAAGTAATGGAACATCAATTCCCAGAAGGTTTCAAACCCGTAAATATTGAATCATACGACGGCACAACAGATCCCGCGGTATGGATTGAGGATTTCCTCCTCCACATCCACATGGCCCGCGGTGATGACTTACACGCCATCAAATACCTCCCACTAAAGCTCAAAGGACCAGGCGGCAATGGCTTAACAGCTTGCCAACGGACTCCATTAGCTGTTGGGAAGATCTGGAAGCCACATTCCTCGATAACTTTCAGGGCACTTATGTGTGACCACCAGACGCCGATAACTTGAGCCACATAATTCAGCAGCCAGAAGAGTCGGCCAGGCAATTCTGTACTTGGTTCCTTACAAATAAAAATCAAATCATCCACTGCCCGGATGCGGAGGCCTTAGCGGCTTTCAAGCACAACATCCGAGACGAGTGGCTAGCCCGGCACCTTGGTCAGGAAAAGCCGAAATCTATGGCAGCCCTCACGACGCTCATGACCCGCTTTTGTGCGGGAAAAGATAGCTGGCTGGCTCGCAGTAATAACATATCAAAGAACCATGGTACCTCAGATACCAAGGACGACAATAGCAGGTCACGTCGCAACAAGCATAAGCGCCGCATTAACAGCGAAAGTACTGAGGATATGTCAGTCAATGCCGGATTCAAAGGCTCTAAACCTGGTCAGCGGAAAAAGCCATTCAAACAAAGTACGCCGGGTCCGTCCAGCTTGGACCATATACTCGATCGCTTGTGTCAAATACACGACACCCTAAACAAGCCAGCCAATCACACCAACATGGATTGTTGGGTGTTCAAGCAGGCTAGCAAGTTAATTGCCGAAAACAAGGACAAGGGGCCACATAGTGATGTCAGGACCCCGATCCTAAGTCACACTAATCTAGCATGTAACACATCATATCACTTTGCAGCCTCACGCACGGTATTCCCACGGGTGCCACCTTACCTGGCCCGGGACCATTTATGCCTTTTGGCTCACGTATATGATAGTGTCGCTAGCATCCATATGACAAAGAACCTGGGCCAACATGGCTAGTCGTGAACCCAAAGCGGCACCAACCTATGGGGACAGGCATACATGAATCACATTGAGCATGTCGGTCAGCAGCGTGTGAATCCGGGCTGTAGCACTGGGCTAACAGGACTCCGGGAACCTGGGCTGTTGTAGGCTAGGCAGGACTCCGGATGTCACCGCGTGACATTTCCCCAAAGGGACAGACACAGGAACGAAGTGAAACACATGCCGGCCAGTCAAGTGTCCTGAGCAGTAGTGCTGGGCTAGCAAGACTCCGGTGAATCGGGCTGTAGCAGACTACTATCGCTCATGGAAGCACAAGACTACATTTCCCCATAAGAGAGGCTACCAAGGATAAACAACTAGGTTGTCGGATCCCACACATACCAAGCATTTTAGTCATACACACAATATGCTCGACATGTGTAAATACAACATGGCATCACAACATAACTTTACGACTCAAGTATTTATTCATTAGGCTCCAAGGAGCGAGATATTACAAACATGGGTCTCATGACCCAACATTCAGAGCATACAAGTCAAAGCACAAGCGGAAGCTTTACTTGTCTGAGTATAGACAACTAAAAATGAAGAAGGTTGAGGAGCCTGACTATCTACCAGACCCTTCCAAGGGTACAAGATCGTAGCTGAGGTAACAAGCTAAACGTCGAAGCCCACGTGGAACTACTAGCGAGATTGAAGTCTCTCTGCAAAACATAGAATAAGCAAACGTGAGTACAAATGTACCCAGCAAGACTTACATCAGAACTAACCACATATGCATCGGTATCAACAAAGCGGGTGGTGGAGTTTAACTGCAGCAAGCCAGCTTTGACTCGGTGGCTATCCTGAACTACAACTGCAAGTAACTCTTTGAGGTGGCGCACACGAGTCCACAAATTCACCACACCAATACACCACTATGGATCCGCTCCCGCCTCCCTGCGAGAACGCCATCCATAGCACTCACACTTATCTTGCGAGGTTTAGAGTATCCACTTTCACTTGTCTATGAACTATGCAAGGGGTCCAAGGTTCCATATCCAAGGAATCCGGCTATTCGAATAGATAATGATAACCCTGCAGGGGTGTACTTCTTCACACACGCTCTCTCCACTTATCGCCCTGTACACGTCATGTACCTCGGCAATCTTCAAGCGGAAATCGGGCGAGGGAGTCGGCCATGACCTGACTAACCAACAAGTCTCTAGTCCAGGTTTATCGCATAGTGTGAGTGCTATGGATGGGCCACATAGTGATGTCAGGACCCCGATCCTAAGTCACACTTGTTGGTTAGTCACGCACGGTATCATATCACTTTGCAGCCTCACGCACGGTATTCCCACGGGTGCCACCTTACCTGGCCCGGGACCATTTATGCCTTTTGGCTCACGTATATGATAGTGTCGCTAGCATCCATATGACAAAGAACCTGGGCCAACATGGCTAGTCGTGAACCCAAAGCGGCACCAACCTATGGGGACAGGCATACATGAATCACATTGAGCATGTCGGTCAGCAGCGTGTGAATCCGGGCTGTAGCACTGGGCTAACAGGACTCCGGGAACCTGGGCTGTTGTAGGCTAGGCAGGACTCCGGATGTCACCGCGTGACATTTCCCCAAAGGGACAGACACAGGAACGAAGTGAAACACATGCCGGCCAGTCAAGTGTCCTGAGCAATAGTGCTGGGCTAGCAAGACTCCGGTGAATCGGGCTGTAGCAGACTACTATCGCTCATGGAAGCACAAGACTACATTTCCCCATAAGAGAGGCTACCAAGGATAAACAACTAGGTTGTCGGATCCCACACATACCAAGCATTTTAGTCATACACACAATATGCTCGACATGTGTAAATACAACATGGCATCACAACATAACTTTACGACTCAAGTATTTATTCATTAGGCTCCAAGGAGCGAGATAT
Source organism: Triticum aestivum (assembly GCF_018294505.1). Taxonomy (NCBI): domain Eukaryota; kingdom Viridiplantae; phylum Streptophyta; class Magnoliopsida; order Poales; family Poaceae; genus Triticum; species Triticum aestivum. The sequence continues at coordinate 73,954,935 of NC_057806.1, read as the reverse complement.
TACAAACATGGGTCTCATGACCCAACATTCAGAGCATACAAGTCAAAGCACAAGCGGAAGCTTTACTTATCTGAGTATAGACAACTAAAAATGAAGAAGGTTGAGGAGCCTGACTATCTACCAGACCCTTCCAAGGGTACAAGATCGTAGCTGAGGTAACAAGCTAAACGTCGAAGCCCACGTGGAACTACTAGCGAGATTGAAGTCTCTCTGCAAAACATAGAATAAGCAAACGTGAGTACAAATGTACCCAGCAAGACTTACATCAGAACTAACCACATATGCATCGGTATCAACAAAGCGGGTGGTGGAGTTTAACTGCAGCAAGCCAGCTTTGACTCGGTGGCTATCCTGAACTACAACTGCAAGTAACTCTTTGAGGTGGCGCACACGAGTCCACAAATTCACCACACCAATACACCACTATGGATCCGCTCCCGCCTCCCTGCGAGAACGCCATCCATAGCACTCACACTTATCTTGCGAGGTTTAGAGTATCCACTTTCACTTGTCTATGAACTATGCAAGGGGTCCAAGGTTCCATATCCAAGGAATCCGGCTATTCGAATAGATAATGATAACCCTGCAGGGGTGTACTTCTTCACACACGCTCTCTCCACTTATCGCCCTGTACACGTCATGTACCTCGGCAATCTTCAAGCGGAAATCGGGCGAGGGAGTCGGCCATGACCTGACTAACCAACAAGTCTCTAGTCCAGGTTTATCGCATAGTGTGAGTGCTATGGATGGGCCACATAGTGATGTCAGGACCCCGATCCTAAGTCACACTTGTTGGTTAGTCACGCACGGTATCATATCACTTTGCAGCCTCACGCACGGTATTCCCACGGGTGCCACCTTACCTGGCCCGGGACCATTTATGCCTTTTGGCTCACGTATATGATAGTGTCGCTAGCATCCATATGACAAAGAACCTGGGCCAACATGGCTAGTCGTGAACCCAAAGCGGCACCAACCTATGGGGACAGGCATACATGAATCACATTGAGCATGTCGGTCAGCAGCGTGTGAATCCGGGCTGTAGCACTGGGCTAACAGGACTCCGGGAACCTGGGCTGTTGTAGGCTAGGCAGGACTCCGGATGTCACCGCGTGACATTTCCCCAAAGGGACAGACACAGGAACGAAGTGAAACACATGCCGGCCAGTCAAGTGTCCTGAGCAGTAGTGCTGGGCTAGCAAGACTCCGGTGAATCGGGCTGTAGCAGACTACTATCGCTCATGGAAGCACAAGACTACATTTCCCCATAAGAGAGGCTACCAAGGATAAACAACTAGGTTGTCGGATCCCACACATACCAAGCATTTTAGTCATACACACAATATGCTCGACATGTGTAAATACAACATGGCATCACAACATAACTTTACGACTCAAGTATTTATTCATTAGGCTCCAAGGAGCGAGATATTACAAACATGGGTCTCATGACCCAACATTCAGAGCATACAAGTCAAAGCACAAGCGGAAGCTTTACTTGTCTGAGTATAGACAACTAAAAATGAAGAAGGTTGAGGAGCCTGACTATCTACCAGACCCTTCCAAGGGTACAAGATCGTAGCTGAGGTAACAAGCTAAACGTCGAAGCCCACGTGGAACTACTAGCGAGATTGAAGTCTCTCTGCAAAACATAGAATAAGCAAACGTGAGTACAAATGTACCCAGCAAGACTTACATCAGAACTAACCACATATGCATCGGTATCAACAAAGCGGGTGGTGGAGTTTAACTGCAGCAAGCCAGCTTTGACTCGGTGGCTATCCTGAACTACAACTGCAAGTAACTCTTTGAGGTGGCGCACACGAGTCCACAAATTCACCACACCAATACACCACTATGGATCCGCTCCCGCCTCCCTGCGAGAACGCCATCCATAGCACTCACACTTATCTTGCGAGGTTTAGAGTATCCACTTTCACTTGTCTATGAACTATGCAAGGGGTCCAAGGTTCCATATCCAAGGAATCCGGCTATTCGAATAGATAATGATAACCCTGCAGGGGTGTACTTCTTCACACACGCTCTCTCCACTTATCGCCCTGTACACGTCATGTACCTCGGCAATCTTCAAGCGGAAATCGGGCGAGGGAGTCGGCCATGACCTGACTAACCAACAAGTCTCTAGTCCAGGTTTATCGCCTATACGGGTTCCATCCGCAAGGAGATCCGGCCGGGGTGTCGCTCACGGCCCCAAACATTGTGTGCAGGGTTCACAAGCCCACCATGATGGGTGGATCTACGCTTGGTACATCATGCCATAGTGCCTAGTCTGTCCCAAGCCCACCTGTACCGGGTACCACTTGGTAGACTACTAACACTACCTACAAACACCAGAAACTAGTTGCAACTCCTGGAAAGAGATCAGGTTGATTAATAAGTCGAGAGGGGCACTTAAGCATTCTAATGTGTGGTAGTAACTGTTCATGGATATCAAACACAGAACTCAGTTCCTAAGGACGGCTGCAATGAGACAACCCACCATGTACTCCTACATGGCCTCTCATCGCTACCTTTACCAAATCGTGTTCACACACTTAGCTCACACACAGTAGGACATGTTCAACACCATTCCAATTCATCCCCGATGAATCAGACCTGACTCAACTCTAAGCAGTAGCAGGCATGACAAACAAGCATGAATGAGTAGGCACAACAGGGCTCAAACAACTCCTACTCATACTAGTGGGTTTCATCTATTTACTTTGGCAATGACAGGTCATGCAGAGGAAAAGGTTCAACTACCGCAACATGTAATAGTTGAATCGGTGTTGTCCTAATGCAGTAAAAGAGAGAAGGAGCGAGAGAGTGGGATTGTATCGGAATGAACAAGGGGGTTTTGCTTGCCTGGCACTTCTGAAGATAGTATAGCTCTTCATCGGTGTCATCGAATTCATCGCTGGATCAACGTCTACTGAGGGGGGACAAACACCGGCAACTGAGAAAGAGCACAATCAACACATGACGATATGCAACAATATGATGCATGCTATTACATGGCAATATGAATGTGTTTTGGGCTAATGCAACAGAAAGTCATTTTAATTGAAGTGGAATTCAAAACTATATCAAATTCCAACTCCAAACCTATTATGAAATTTGCCCTAATCATGTTTCATCCAAAACAGTGAGATTGACTTGCTGAAACATGCATGACAATGGTACAGATGGATTCCTTGAATTTTTCTGATAATTTTTCATATATAATTTATTTCATTTGGAGCTATAGATTAATTTCTATGATTTTTCAAAGTTTTGGATATTTTCTGAAATTTCCTGGATTATTTTTTTAATCCAGAAAATTAATAACTGAGTCAGCATGACGTCATCACTGCGTCAGCAGGTCAACGTGGTCAGCCCAGGTCAAAACTGACCACTGGACCCCGCAAGTCAGTGTCTCAGGTCTAATTGGATTTAACTTTAAACTAAACCAGAGATTAACAGGGGCTGGACCCACCTGTCATTGACTCAATGGTAACCAGGGTTTATTTAAATCCTAACTAAAGTAATTAGAAGGCTGGGGCCCACAGTTAGCGAGTCAGTGGGTTAGCTAAATCTTAATTAGCATCTAAACTAATTATGAGGGCCTCGGGCCCTCATGTTAATGACCCAGGGGGGTCAAACCCTGGTCAACTCGGTCAAACCTGCCGGTGACTAACCGCCGGCGAGGTCCGAGACGGCGGCGATGCGCGGAATCGCAGCAAAGGCCACAGTTCGAGGCGTGGATGGCACCATTGGAGCTCTGGACCTTGTCCACGTCGATTGGCGGCAGAACGGGACCAAATGGTCGCCGTAGACGACAACGGCGACCAAATCAACGGCGGCCGGAGCTCGGGCAGGACCGGCTACGCGCTACGACGCATGGGAAAGCGTGCTAGCAGGTGCGTTCATCTCCTGGGAGCAGCCCGAGCACGATGACGTGCTCAGGGGTGAGCAGAGCTTGCACTAGCCATGACCGCCTCATGAACGGCGGTGAGGAGTTCTCGGCTCTGGTGGCTCGGGGAGTTAGAGGATGCAGACGAGCACGGGGAGCAAGGGAGAAGACGGTGGAGCTCACAGCGGTTCTGTTGGTGCCTCTAGCGAGCTCGGGGGCGTGATGTGGACGATGAAACAGCAAGGGCGATCAGCGGCGCCCGAGGTTGAAGATGAGGTCGGGGACAGCACGACAGAGCGTCCTGGCTTGCGCGTGTTGAGGGGGCAGCTTCACGGCGTCCAGGCGGACAGTGGGGATAGCACGGGGAGGCACGGGGATGGCTGTGGCCGCGAGAACTACGGCGGCGCATCCATGGCGGCTTCGGCCATGGGTGGAGGGGAGTGAGGGAGAGGTGAGGGGGAGGACTGGAGAGGCCAGCTCGATCAATACAGCGGTGGCGGGATCGTTCGAGGCGTCGCGCTGGCAGGGGAGGGCAGGCAGGCAGCTCGCGTGGCACGCGGAGCACGTGCGCGCGTCGGGCACGCACCCTGTCCGACTGGCGGGAGGACGACGACGACTGGCACAGGCCAGTGGGCTGGGCCGCACAGTGCTGGGCCAAGTGGGCACCAGGTAACCTCTCTCTCTCCTTTTTTTAATTTGTTCTCTTTTTTCTATTTTTCTGCAATTGTTTTGGGTTTAGTTTTAACACCAAACCATTTTATAAAATCCTAAAAATAATTATGTGACTAGAACTAAAATATCCCAAACCACATAAAAAGTTCCAAAATTATTGGACATATATTAATTATATAAAGAATATATATATCCAATGCTAATAGTTATTGAATTAATTCAAAGGCCCAAAATAAATGTTACTGAGATACCAAAAACATTGGTTTGAATTTTACTTCTTGCCAATATTTTCAGAGACTAAGAGGAACATTTTCTTGGATTTCTCTGAAGACATTTTACTATTGATTATTTTTCAACTGGTTTCTGAGGGTTTCAACAAACCTTAAGGAGGACTTTCAGAAATTTTAAACATGATGCAGGATGCTTATGAAACTAATTGCAATCAAATTCTAGGGCTGTGACAACTCACCCCCACTAAACAAGAATCTCGGCCCGAGATTCAAGTCGTGAGGCAAGAAGACAGAGGGACACAAGCTAACACAATCTTCACGATCCAGATGTCTTTCTCGAGGATGTTGATTCATTGCGTCACCTTGATCTCGATGTCTTTGCATTTGAGCTCTTCATCCAACATGATGGCGACAGAAGGAAACTCTACAGGAAACGATCTTCTCAAAGATCGAGCAACTCAAGATCAACTCATGGAGTGAGATATAAAACATCTCTTGAGCTGAGACACGAAACACACATCAGGGTTGATTAAAAGAAGCAGATGATAAAGGTTCAAATTTGGTAGGCAACAATTCCACGCTTAAGTAGGATGGTGCATGGTTTCAAAGTAGCAAGGAGATAATTGCCATGATACCATAACCAGACATCTTAAGGAAGGTGACTCGCAGAAATATTCCCTTAAGTGGCCAAAAAGAATTACTTTTGATTCGGAGATCATTGAAACTTTTTATACCAGCCTAAGGCAATCACAATCGATCATTTGAAGGAGTTCAAAAGAATGACATACATGGACTAGAAAGGATGATGTGGACTCCCTTGTTGAAGACAATGCAATGGATGATTTTGCTTATCATCGGAAATGGATGGGACCCATGGTAAGTCCACTTTTGAAGATGATCCTGAACAACAACTACTAAGGTGCAAGCTGGGAACAAAATGCAAATGTTGGGAATGTTCCAACCATCATATCTGCCTGAGATTCAGATCCAATTGGTGATAGGATTCATCAGACTCAGCATGTCCGAAAAGAAAGTTTGCAACACAAATCGACGAGATGATGTTGTGAGATTCTAGGGATATGAACTACGATAGAAAGCTCCAAAACATGAGCCGGTTCTGCTACATATATGTGAGCATGTTGTCCAAGACAAGAATGACCACATATTAGTCTTATAATAAAAATAATAATGAGTTCTGGTTGGGAACCACCATCGAGGATATCGAAGCCCTTGCATAAGTCTGGATCCTAAGAAGGAACTTCTTCTCCTTGAACAAATCAATCAGTGGCTTGGTGTGCTAGGAACACATATGGAGTGGAGGTAATTAATCTACCAAACCATAGAATACTTCGCACGTATGCATGACTGATTTGGGATGATTCCAAGGGAACAAAACAAACCTTTCTCAAATTCATGGCGGCAACTTACATCAAATGCACGTGAATTAGAGGAAGTCACTCCTTTCATCCAAACGTATGCTTCATGAACGGAACATGAAGGCATTGTTTACAAAGTTTCCAACACTAGCTTAATGTTTAACACGAATCATGGGGAAGACAAGATGCTGCTGATGGGCCCAATAGCAACCCATCGGAATTTCCATATCACTAGACTTCCACCGTCATGTGAACACGGTGATAGCATTTGTCAGACCAAAAGATGTAACAGTGTATGCTTGAGGGATGGACCATGAGTAAGACAACATTACAAACATCGTTGGTTCTGATTTGACTTGAGGATAGCCCATACTCAAGTCAAAGTTTTGACAAGACAGATATATCCAACAACTGATCATGAGGACCAATCGATGAAGATATCATCTTTCTTCAACACACAAGGATATCCCTTTGGAGATGAACTAAGCGGGACAAGCTTTCATCTTCCAACTCTCCAAGTTGTTCTCTAGCTCAACCAACTAGCTCAGGGATATCCTACACAGGTTCTTGGAGAAGGGTGGTTTATAAGAAAACCAACTTGATCACGAACTCAACATAGTGGTCAGGTGACAACCTGGTAACACTTCCGAGAAGACATTCGGAAAATCACGAACCACCGATATGTTATTAAGCTCGGGAACAATCCTGCTTCTCAAGGCAAGACGACATGATCATAAGAGCAAGGGATTCAATCCTAACACAAAGAACGAAAAGTGCACCGGAAATAAGGACTAGGTAGCACGATCAATCTTAGGATGATGATTCAATAACCAACACGCTAAGAATGAGAGTATTGTCCATTAACTACCAAGCAACAGAGTTGCTAGGAGTATTGATTTCGCACATCACAGTACACTTGTCGGCACTCCGGTTACAATAACACGGAACCGAGGAATGAACAATGATGTCAAGAAGTATTACTGCGTCAAGAATTCATAAGAGGTGGTGCAATTCTCATGACACTCCTAACATAAAGATGGTAACACTCCAAGGTAGAGCAAAGCAAAAGCTGGATTGGCATTTTGATCTGTGAAATACAATTGTTTTGACCCAATCCTAGATATGGATGAGGTTCTGGAGTTTGTTTCTCCTTGTCATTCTGGAATAGGATGGCTTGACGGACCACAAGAATAATAAACATCGATAACACGGATGCACAATTACTCTTGATCAACAATTGACAGACGAAGGTCAGATAACAGCTAAAAAGGGACAACTCAAAGGAACATATATCTTTCTAAGTTGTGGATGCATAGATTATTATGTCGAACAAGTTCAACATATTTCTTCCGGATAACCCATGCAGAAGGGTAGAACTAGCAGAGTCACAATATAGAATCGAGAACTCATCAAGAGCTCTGGTCGTCATTTTGGTTCAAGAACTTCTGCCATATTGGTTCATGGTACTGGAAGAATGATGTACCACAAACCTCAAGGTCTATCACAAGGTTTACTAATGTCCTAAGGAACTAGCAAACACTATCAACATGAAGCAAGTAGGGTGAGTCTCGGGTTCAAAACCCAGGAATAGAATGCCTACTAACTAAATGGCATCACGGGATGCTTCCAAGAATAACGGCCAGAATCATCACACTGGAAACGCAAAACATGGTTCGATTACTAGGTGACTCCCTAAAACACCTAGGGTCATAATAATAGCTCCAACATATATGTCGAGGTAGTAGAGTACCTCAACAGATTGTTAGTGTGCTTAATCTGGCCCAATAGGACGTCGGAAATGGGAAGAAGGGATTTGCAAATGCATCAGATTATCTAGAAACCTGGGATGACTCGGAAGCATAACGGCTATAAATGCTCAAAAAGATTTGAGACATTATGCAATATGGTAGCATAGCCACTCCACATCACAAAATCGAGGTTCTGAGATCAACTGTCAACATACGGAAGTAGTAGGAGCTGAACTGAGGCTTAAACTCAACAATCCTAGACAACTACGGTTTAGTAACACGTCATCCTAAGAGATAGAAGAGAAGCCTAGCTCTTAACCCCGTAGAAAAGATAAGATGACTTAGATCAGAAGGTCATGAGGATAAGGAGTAAAAAGAGCCTTACGTTCCCTTCCACAATCAATTCCCTTATATAACTAAAGCATTTCTAGACACAACTTCGACCAGTTTGGCTTGGTAAACCTACATGCAGTCAGGCTCTGATACCAAAGCTGTCAGGACCCCGATCCTAAGTCACACCGATCTAGCATGTAACGCATCATATCACTTTGCGGCCTCACACACGTTATTCCCACGGGTGCCACCTTACCTGGCCCGGGACCATTTGCGCCTTTTGGCTCATGTATATGATAGTGTTGCAAGCATCCATATGACAAAGAACCTGAGCCGACATGGCTAGTCGTGAACCCAAAGCGGCACCAACCTATGGGGACAGGCATACATGAATCACATCGAGCATGTCGGTCAGCAGCGTGTGAATCTGGGCTGTAGCACTGGGCTAACAGGACTCTGGGAACCCGGGCTGTAGCAGGCTAGGCAGGACTCCGGATGTCACCGCGTGACATTTCCCCGAAGGGACAGACACATGAACAAAGTGAAACACATGCCGGCCAGTCAAGTGTCCTAAGCAGTAGTGCTGGGCTAGCAGGACTCCGGTGAACTGGGCTGTAGCGGACTACTATGGCTCATGGAAGCACAGGACTACATTTGCCCATAAGAGAGGCTACCAAGGATCAACAACTAGGTTGTCGGATCCCACACATACCAAGCATTTCAGTCATACACACAATATGCTCGACATGTGTAAATACAACATGGCATCACAACATAAATTTACGACTCAAGTATTTATTCATTAGGCTCCGAGGAGCGAGATATTACAAACATGGGTCTCATGACCCAACATTCAGAGCATACAAGTCAAAGCACAAGCGGAAGCTTAACTTGTCTGAGTACAGACAACTAAAAATGAAGAAGGGTGAGGAGCCTGACTATCTACCAGACCCTCCCAAGGGTACAAGATCGTAGCTGAGGTAACAAGCTAAATATCAAAGCCCATGTGGAACTACTAGCGAGATTGAAGTCTCTCTGCAAAACATAAAATAAGCAAACGTGAGTACACATGTAGCCAGCAAGACTTACATCAGAACTAACCACATATGCATCGGTATCAACAAGCGGGTGGTGGAGTTTAACTGCAGCAAGCCAGCTTTGACTCGGTGGCTATCCTGAACTACGACCGCAAGTAACTCTTTGAGGTGGCGCACACGAGTCCACAAATTCACCATACCAATACACCACTATGGATCCGCTCCCGCCTCCCTGCGAGAACGCCATCCATAGCACTCACACTTATCTTGCGAGTTTTAGAGTATCCACTTTCACTTGTCTATGAACTATGCAAGGGGTCCAAGGTTCCATATCCGAGGAATCCGGCTATTCGAATAGATAATGATAACCCTGCAGGGGTGTACTTCTTCACACACGCTCTCGCCACTTATCGCCCTGTACACGTCATGTACCTCGGCAATCTTCAAGCGGAAATCGGGCGAGGGAGTCGGCCATGACCTGACTAACCAACAAGTCTCTAGTCCAGGTTTATCGCCTATTCGGGTTCCATCCGCAAGGAGATCCGGCCGGGGTGTCGCTCACGGCCCCAAACGATGTGTGCAAGGTTCCCAAGCCCACCACGACGGGTGGATCTACGCTTGGTACACCGTGCCACAGTGCCTAGTCTGTCCCAAGCCCACCTGTACCGGGTACCACTTGGTAGACTACTAGCACTACCTACAAACACCAGAAACTAGTTGCAACTCCTGGAAAGAGATCAGGTTGATTAATAAGTCGAGAGGGGCACTTAAGCATTCCAATGTGTGGTAGTAACTGTTCATGGATATCAAACACAGTACTCAGTTCCTAAGGACGGCTGCAATGAGACAACCCACCATGTACTCCTACATGGCCTCTCATCGCTACCTTTACCAAATCGTGTTCACACACTTAGCTCACACACAGTAGGACATGTTCAACACCATTCCAATTCATCCCCTATGAATCAGACCTAACTCAACTCTAAGCAGTAGTAGGCATGACAAACAAGCATGAATGAGTAGGCACAACAGGGCTCAAACAACTCCTACTCATACTAGTGGGTTTCATCTATTTACTGTGGCAATGACAGGTCATGCAGAGGAAAAGGTTCAACTACCGCAACATGTAATAGTTGAATCGGTGTTGTCCTAATGCAGTAAAAGAGAGAAGGAGCGAGAGAGTGGGATTGTATCAGAATGAACAAGGGGTTTTTGCTTGCCTGGCACTTCTGAAGATAGTATAGCTCTTCATCGGTGTCATCGAATTCATCACTGGATCAACGTCTACTGACGGGGGACAAACACCGGCAACTGAGAAAGAGCACAATCAACACATGACGATATGCAACAATATGATGCATGCTATGACATGGCAATACGAATGTGTTTTGGGCTAATGCAACAGGAAGTCATTTCAATTGAAGTGGAATTCAAAACTATATCAAATTCCAACTCCAAACCTATTATGAAATTTGCCCTAATCATGTTTCATCCTAAACAGTGAGGTTAACTTGCTGAAACATGCATGACAATGGTACAGATGGATTCCTTGAATTTTTCTGATAATTTTCCATATATAATTTATTTCATTTCGAGCTATAGATTAATTTCTATGATTTTTCAAAGTTTTGGATATTTTCTGAAATTTCCTGGATTATTTTTTTAATCCAGAAAATTAATAACTGAGTCAGCATGACGTCATAACTGCGTCAGCAGGTCAACGTGGTCAGCCCAGGTCAAAACTGACCACTGGGCCCCGCAAGTCAGTGTCTCAGGTCTAATTGGATTTAACTTTAAACTAAACCAGAGATTAACATGGGCTGGACCCACCTGTCATTGACTCAGTGGTAACCAGGGTTTAGTTAAATCCTAACTAAAGTAATTAGAAGGCTGGGGCCCATAGTCAGCGAGTCAGTGGGTTAGCTAAATCTTAATTAGCATCTAAACTAATTAGCAGGGCCTCGGGCCCTCATGTTAATGACCCAGGGGGGTCAAACCTTGGTCAACTCGGTCAAACCTGCCGGCGACTAACCGCCGGCGAGGTCCGAGACGGCGGCGATGCGTGGAATCGCAGCACAGGCCACGGTTCGAGGCGTGGATGGCACCGTTGGAGCTCTGGACCTCGTCCGCATCGATTGGCGGCAGAACAGTAGCAAATGGTCGCGGGAGACGACAACGGCAACCAAATCAACGGCGGCCGGAGCTCGGGCAGGACCGGCTACGCACTACGACGCATGGGAAAGCGAGCTAGCAGGTGCGTTCGTCTCCTGGGAGCAGCCCGAGCACGATGACGTGCTCAGGGGCGAGCAAAGCTTGCACTAGCCATGACCGCCTCATGAACGACGGCGAGGAGTTCTCGGCTCTGGTGGCTTGGGGGGTTAGAGGATGCAGACGAGCACGGGGAGCAAGGGAGAAGACGGTGGAGCTCACAGCGGTTCTGTTGGTGCCTCTAGCGAGCTCGGGGGCGTGCTGTGGACGACGAATCAGCGAGGGCGATCGGCGGTGCCCGAGGTTGAAGATCAGGTCGGGGACAGCACGGCAGAGCGTCCTGGGTTGCACGTGTTGAGGGGGCAGCTTCACGGCGTCCAGGCGGACAGTGGGGATAGCACGGGGAGGCACGGGGATGGCTGTGGCCGCGAGAACTACGGCGGCGCGTCCATGGCGGCTTCGGCCATGGGTGGAGGGGAGTGAGGGAGAGGTGAGGGGGAGGACTGGAGAGGCCAGCTCGATCAATACGGCGGTGGCGGGATCGTTTGAGGCGTCGCGCTGGCAGGGGAGGGCAGGCAGGCAGCTCGCGTGGCACGCGGAGCACGCGCGCGCGTCGGGCACGCGCCCTGTCCGACTGGCGGGAGGATGATGACGACTGGCACAGGCCAGTGGGCTGAGCCGCACAGTGCTGGGCCTAGTGGGCACCAGGTAAGCTACAGGTAACCTCTCTCTCTCTCTCCTTTTTTTAATTTGTTCTCTTTTTTCTATTTTTCTGCAATTGTTTTGGGTTTAGTTTTAACACCAAACCATTTTATAAAATCCTGAAAATAATTATGTGACTAGAACTAAAATATCCCAAACCACATAAAAAGTTCCAAAATTATTGGACATATATTAATTATATAAAGAATATATATATCCAATGCAAATAGTTATTGAATTAATTCAAAGGCCCAAAATAAATGTTACTGAGATACCAAAAACATTGGTTTGAATTTTACTTCTTGCCAATATTTTCAGAGACTAAGAGGAACATTTTCTTGGATTTCTCTGAAGACATTTTACTGTTGATTATTTTTGAACTGGTTTCTGGGGGTTTCAACAAACCTCAATTCAACTTTCAGAAATTTTAAACATGATGCAGGATGCTTATGAAACTAATAGCAATCAAATTCTAGGGCTATGACAAGCGATGACGAGGAAGAACCCCGGTAGCCGCACACTGGAGGACAGAAGAGGTTTCCCCCGCAAGTGCGGACGGTGAACATGATATACGCAACCCACATCCCCAAGAGGGAGCGGAAGCGTGCGCTCAGGGACGTATACGCGTTGGAGCCAGTCACCCCAAAGTTCAACCCCTGGTCCTCCTGTCCGATCACCTTCGATCGCAGGGACCACCCCACTAGTATCCGTCATGGCGGATTCGCTGCACTGGTCCTAGACCCAATCATCGACGGATTTCACCTCACTCGAGTCCTTATGGACGGCGGCAGCAGTCTGAGCCTGCTTTATCAGGACACAGTGCGCAAAATGGGTATAGACACCTCAAGGATCAAACCCACAAAAACGACCTTTAAGGGCGTCATTCCAGGCGTAGAGGCCCACTACACAGGCTCAATTACACTGGAAGTGGTCTTCGGATCCCCGGATAACTTCCGAAGCACAGAGTTAATCTTCAATATAGTCCCGTTCCGCAGTGGTTATCACGCGCTGCTCGGACGAACTGTATTTGCTAGATTCAATGCTGTTCCACAATATGCATACCTCGAGCTCAAGATGCCAAGACCTCGCGGAGTTATTACAGTCAATGGAAACACAAAGCGCTCTCTCCGAACAGAGGAACACACCGCAGCCCTTGCAGCCGAAGCGCAAAGCAGCCTCTCAAGGCAACCTACCAGTTCGGCATTTCATAGCCCGGACACCTTCAAGCACGCTCGGCGCGATCTAAGCTCACTTAGCAATACGGCGGCCACCCCAATCACAGCCCAACTGCGATATTCATGCCGCGCGTACATAATTACGCATTAAATATGTTGGGGAACGTTTCAGAAAGCAAAAAATTTCCTACGGTTTCACCAAGATCCATCTATGAGTTCATCTAGCAACGAGTGATCGGATTGCATCTACATACCTTTGTAGATCACACGCGGAAGCATTCAAAGAACAGGGATGAGGAAGACGTACGCGACGTGATCCAAATCACCGGAGATCCTAGCGCCAAACGGACGGCACCTCCGTGTTCAACACACGTACGGTCAGCGTGACGTATCCTCCTTCTTGATCCAGCAAGGGGGGGAGGAGAGGTTGATGAAGATCTAGCAGCACGACGGTGTGGTGGTGGATGCAGGGGTCACCGCAGCAGGGCTTCGCCGTTCTACGACGAGAGGGAGAGGTGTAGCAGGGGAGAGGGAGGTGCCAAGACTCAAAATGTGTGGCTGCCCCCTCCCCCCCTTTATATAGGCCCCCTAGGGGTGCGCCGGCCCTAGGAGATGGGATCTCCTAGGGGGGGGGGGCGGCCAAGGGGTGGAGTGCCCCCCAAGCCAGGTGGGGCGCCCCCCACCCTAGGGTTCCCAAACCTAGGCGCATGGGGTGGGCCAAGGGGGGCGCACCAGCCCACTATGGGCTGGTTTCCCTCCCCACCTTGGCCCATGGGGCCCTCCAGGATGGGTGGTCCCACCCGGTGGACCCCCGGGACCCTTCCGGTGGTCCCGGTACAATTCCGGTGACCCTCGAAACTCTCCCGATGGCCAAAACTGCACTTCCTATATATAATTCTTCACCTCCGGACCATTCCGAAACTCCTCGTGACGTCCGGGATCTCATCCAGGAATCCGAACAACTTTCGGGTTACTGCATATTCATATCTCTACAACCCTAGCGTCACCGAACCTTAAGTGTGTAGACCCTAGGGTTTGGGAGACATGTAGACATGACCGAGACGGCTCTCCGGTCAATAACCAACAGCAGGATCTGGATACCCATGTTGGCTCCCACATGCTCCCGATGATCTCATCGGATGAACCACGATGTCGAGGATTCAAGCAACCCCGTATACAATTCCGTTTCTCAATCAGTACGTTACTTGCCCAGATTCGATCGTCGGTATCCCAATACCTCGTTCAATCTCGTTATCGGCAAGTCACTTTACTCGTACCGTAATGCATGATCCCGTGACCAGACACTTGGTCACTTTGAGCTCATTATGATGATGCATTACCGAGTGGGCCTAGAGATACCTCTCCGTCATACGGAGTGACAAATCCCAGTCTTGATCCGTGTCAACCCAACAGACACTTTTGCAGATACCCGTAATATACCTTTATAGTCACCCAGTTACGATCTCATGGTCTAAGGAAAAGATACTTGACATTGGAAAAACTCTAGCAAACGAACTATACGATCTTGTGCTAAGTTTAGGATTGGGTCTTGTCCATCACATCATTCTTCTAATGATGTGATCTCGTTATCAATGACATCCAATGTCCATAGTCAGGTAACCATGACTATCTGTTGATCAACGAGCTAGTCAACTAGAGGTTTACTAGGGACATGTTGGTGTGTATGTATTCACACATGTATTACGATTTCCAGATAACACAATTATAGCATGAATAAAAGACAATTATCATGAACAAGGAAATATAGTAATAATACTTTTATTATTGCCGCTAGGGCATATTTCCAATAGTCTCCCACTTTCACTAGAGTCAATAATCTAGTTACATTGTGATGAATCGAACACCCATGGAGTTCTGGTGCTGATCATGTTTTGCTCTAGGGAGAGGTTTAGTCAACGGATCTGCTACATTCAGGTCCGTATGTACTTTACAAATATCTATGTCTCCATCTTGAACATTTTCACGAATGGAGTTGAAGCGAGCCTTGATGTGCCTGGTCTTCTTGTGAAACCTGGGCTCCTTAGCAAGTGCAATAGCTCCAGTGTTGTCACAGAAGAGTTTGATCGGCCCCGACGCATTGGGTATGACTCCTAGGTCGGTGATGAACTCCTTCACCCAAATTGCTTCATGCGCTGCCTCCGAGGCTGCCATGTACTCCGCTTCACATGTAGATCCCGCCACGACGCTCTGCTTGCAACTGCACTAGCTTACTGCCCCACCATTCAAAATATACACGTATCCGGTCTGTGACTTAGAGTCATCCAGATCTGTGTCAAAGCTAGCATCGACGTAACCCTTTACGACGAGCTCTTCGTCACCTCCATAAACGAGAAACATTTCCTTAGTCCTTTTTAGGTACTTCAGGATATTCTTGACTGCTGTCCAGTGTTCCTTGCCGGGATTACTTTGGTACCTACCTACCAAACTTACGGCAAGGTTTACATCAGGTCTGGTACACAGGATGGCATACATAATAGAACCTATGGCTGAGGCATAGGGGATGACACTCATCTCTTCTATATCTTCTTCCGTGGCCGGACATTGAGCTGAGCTCAATTTCACACCTTGCAACACAGGCAAGAACCCCTTCTTAGACTGAGCCATATTGAACTTCTTCAATATCTTATCAAGGTATGTGCTTTGTGAAAGACCTATGAGGCGTATTGATCTATCTCTATAGATCTTGATGCCTAATATATAAGCAGCTTCTTCAAGGTCCTTCATTGAAAAACTCTTATTCAAGTAGGCCTTAATGTTGTCCAAAAGCTCTATATCATTTCCCATCAAAAGTATGTCATCTACATATAATATGAGAAATGCTACAGAGCTCCCACTCACTTTCTTGTAAACGCAGGCTTCTCCATAAGTCTGCATAAACCCAAACGCTTTGATCATCTCATCAAAGCGAATGTTCCAACTCCGAGATGCTTACACCAGCCCATAAATCGAGCGTTGGAGCTTGCACACCTTGTCAGCATTGTTAGGATCGACAAAACCTTCCGGCTGCATCATATACAATTCTTCCTTAAGGAAACCATTAAGGAATGCCGTTTTGACGTCCATTAGCCATATCTCATAATCATAGTATGCGGCAATTGCTAACATAATTCGGACGGACTTCAGCATCGCTACGGAGAGAAAGTCTCATCGTAGTCAACCCCTTGAACTTGTCGATAACCCTTAGCGACAAGCCGAGCTTTATAGATGGTCACACTACCATCCGCGTCTGTCTTCTTCTTAAAGATCCATTTATTTTCTATGGCTCGCCACTCAACGAACAAGTCAGTCAAAGTCCATACTTCGTTTTCATACATGGATCCTATCTGGGATTTCATGGCTTCCAGCCATTTGTCAGAATCCGGGCCCGCTATCGCTTCTTCATAGTTCGAAGGTTCACCGTTGTCTAACAACATGATTTCCAAGACAGGGTTGCCGTACCACTTTGTTGCGGAACATGTCCTTGTGGACCTACGAAGTTCAGTAGCAACTTGATCTGAAGTTTCATGATCATCATCATTAACTTCCTCTCTAGTCGGTGCAGGCACCTCAGGAACATTTTCTTGAGTTGCGCCATTTTCCGGTTCAAGAGGTAATACTTCATCAAGTTCTACTTTCCTCCCACTTACTTCTTTCGAGAGAAACTCCTTCTCTAGAAAGGATCCATTCTTGGCAACAAAGATCTTGCCTTCGGATCTGAGGTAGAAGGTATACCCAATAGTTTCTTTAGGGTATCCTATGAAGATGCATTTTTCCAACTTGGGTTCGAGCTTTTCAGGTTGAAGTTTCTTGACATAAGCATCGCATCCCCAAACTTTTAGAAACGACAACTTAGGTTTCTTCCCAAACCATAACTCATACGGTGTCGTCTCAACGGATTTTGACGGAGCCCTATTTAAAGTGAATGCGGCAGTCTCTAAAGCATAGCCCCAAAAAGATAGTGGCAAATCGGTAAGAGACATCATAGATCGCACCATATCTAATAGAGTGCGATTACGACGTTCGGACACACCATTACGCTGAGGTGTTCCAGGCGGCGTGAGTTGTGAAACTATTCCACATTTTCTTAAGTTTGTCCCAAATTCGTGACTCAAGTATTCTCCTCCATGATCTGATTGCAGGAACTTGATTTTCCTATCACGTTGATTCTCAACCTCACTCTGAAATTCCTTGAACCTTTCAAAGGTCTCAGACTTGTGTTTCATTAAGTATACATACCCATATCTACTCAAGTCATCAATGAGGATGAGAACATAACGATAACCACCGCGAGCCTCAACACTCATTGGACCGCACACATCAGTATGTATGATTTCCAATAAGTTGGTTGCTCGCTCCATTGTTCCTGAGAACGGAGTCTTGGTCATTTTACCCATGAGGCATGGTTCGCATGTGTCAAATGATTTGTAATCAAGAGACTCTAAAAGTCCATCTGCATGGAGCTTCTTCATGCGTTTGACACCTATGTGACCAAGGCGGCAGTGCCACAAGTATGTGCGACTATCATTATCAACCTTACATCTTTTGGTACTCACACTATGAATATGTGTAGCATTATGCTCGAGATTCATTAAGAATAAACCATTCACCATCGGAGCATGAACATAAAACATATCTCTCATATAAATAGAACAACCATTATTCTCAGATTTAAATGAGTAGCCATCTCGTATTAAACGAGATCCTGATACAATGTTCATGCTCAAACTTGGCACTAAATAACAATTATTGAGGTTCAAAACTAATCCCGTAGGTAAATGTAGAGGTAGTGTGCCGACGGCGATCATATCGACCTTGGAACCATTCCCGACGCGCATCGTCACCTCGTCCTTCGCCAGTCTCCGCTTATTCCGCAGCTCCTGCCTTGAGTAACAAATGTGAGCAACTGCATCGGTATCAAATACCCAGGAGCTACTACGAGTACTGGTAAGGTACACATCAATTACATGTATATCACATATACCTTTCGTTTTGCCGGCCTTCTTGTCCGCTAAGTATTTGGGGCAGTTCCGCTTCCAGTGACCACTTTCCTTGCAATAAAAGCACTCAGTCTCGGGCTTGGGTCCATTCTTTGGTTTCTTCCCGGCAGCTTGCTTGCCGGGCGCAGCAACTCCCTTGCCGTCCTTCTTGAAGTTTTTCTTACCCTTGCCTTTCTTGAACTTAGTGGTTTTATTCACCATCAACACTTGATGTTCCTTTTTGACTTCTACCTCTGCTGATTTCAGCATTGCAAATACTTCAGGAATGGTCTTTTCCATCCCCTGCATACTGAAGTTCATCACAAATCTCTTGTAGCTCGGTGGAAGCGACTGAAGGATTCTGTCAATGACCGCGTCATCCGGGAGATTAACTCCCAGCTGAGTCAAGCGGTTATGTAACCCTGACATAGTGAGTATGTGCTCACTGACAGAACTTATTTTCCTCCATCTTACAGCTGAAGAACATGTCAGAGACTTCATATCTCTCGACCCGGGCATGAGCTTGAAAAACCGTTTTCAGCTCTTCGAACATCTCATATGCTCCGTGTCTCTCAAAACGCTTTTGGAGCCCCGGTTCTAAGCTGTAAAGCATGCCGCACTGAACGAGGGAGTAATCATCGATACGTGTCTGCCAAGCGCTCATAACGTCTTGTTCTGCAGGGAGAACAGGTGCTTCACCTAGCGGTGCTTGTAGGACATAATCTTTCTTGGCAGCTATGAGGATGATCCTCAGGTTCCGGACCCAGTCCGTATAGTTGCTGCCATCGTCTTTTAGCTTGGTTTTCTCTAGGAACGCGTTGAAGTTGAGGACAATGTTGGCCATTTGATCTACAACACATGTAGTAAAGATTTTAGACTAAGTTCATGATAATTAAGTTCATCTAATCAAATTATTCAATGAACTCCCACTTAGATAGACATCCCTCCAGTCATCTAAGTATAACATGATCCGAGTTAACTAGGCCGTGTCCGATCATCACGTGTGACAGAGTAGTCAACATAGGTGAACATCTTCATGTTGATCGTATCTTCTATACGACTCATGCTCGACCTTTCGGTCTTCTGTGTTCCGAGGCCATGTCTGTACATCTTAGGCTCGTCAAGTCAACCTAACCGTTTGCATGTGTAAATCTGTCATACACCCGTTGTATGCGAACATTGGAATCTATCACACCTGATCATCACATGGTGCTTCAAAACAACGAACTGTCGCAACGGTGCATAGTTAGGGGGAACACTTTCTTGAAATTATTATGAGGGATCATCTTATTTACTACCACCGTTCTAAGTAAACAAGATGCAAAAACATGATAAACATCACATGCAATCAAATAATAATAGTGACATGATATGGCCAATATCACATAGCTCCTTTGATCTCCATCTTGGGGCTCCATGATCATCTTGTCACCGGCATGACACCTTGATCTCCATCATCATGATCTCCATCATCGTGTCTCCATGAAGTTGCTCGCCAACTATTACTTCTACTACTATGGCTAACACGTTTAGCAATAAAGTAAAGTAATTTACATGGCGTTTCTCAATGACACGCAGGTCATACAAAAAAATAAAGACAACTCCTATGGCCCCTGCCGGTTGTCATACTCATCGACATGCAAGTCGTGATTCCTATTACAATAGCATGAACATCTCATACATCACATATATATCATTCATCATTCATCACAACTTTGGCCATATCACATCACAAAACACTTGCTGCAAAAACAAGTTAGACGTCCTCTAATTGTTGTTGCAAGTTTTACGTGGCTGCAATAGGGTTCTAGCAAGAACGTTTTCTTACCTACGTGAAAGCCACAACGTGATTTGTCAACTTCCATTTACCCTTCATAAGGACCCTTTTCATCGAATCTGCTCCAACTAAAGTGGGAGAGACAGACACCTGCCAGCCACCTTATGCAACTAGTGCATGTCAGTCGGTGGAACCGGTCTCACGTAAGTGTACGTGTAAGGTTGGTCCGGGCCGCTTCATCCCATAATACTGTTGAAGAAAAATAAGACTAGTAGCGGCAAGAAAGTTGACAACATCTACGCCCACAACAAATTGTGTTCTACTCATGCAAAGAGAACTATGCATAGACCTAGCTCATGATGCCACTGTTGGGGAACGTTGCAGAAAACAAAAAATTTCATACGGTTTCACCAAGATCCATCTATGAGTTCATCTAGCAACGAGTGATCGGATTGCATCTACATACCTTTGTAGATCACGCGCGGAAGCGTTCAAAGACCGGGGATGAGGAAGTCGTACTCGACGTGATCCAAATCACCGGAGATCCTAGCGCCGAACGGACGGAACCTCCGTGTTCAACACACGTACGGTCAGTGTGACTTCTCCTCCTTCTTGATCCAGCAAGGGGGGGAGGAGAGGTTGATGAAGATCCAGCAACACAACGGCGTGGTGGTGGATGCAGGGGTCACCGCAGCAGGGCTTCGCCATTCTACTACGAGAGGGAGAGGTGTAGCAGGGGAGAGGGAGGCACCAAGACTCAAAAGGTGCGGCTGCCCCCTCCCCCCCCCCTTTATATAGGCCCCCTAGGGGGTGCGCCGGCCCTAGGAGATGGGATCTCCTAGGAGGGGTGGCGGCCGAGGGGTGGAGTGCCCCCCAAGCCAGGTGGGGCGCCCCCACCCTAGGGTTCCCAACCGTAGGCGCATGGGGTGGGCCAAGGGGGACGCACCAGCCCACTATAGGCTGGTTCCCCTCCCCACCTTGGCCCATGGGGCCCTCCGGGATGGGTGGCCCCACCGGGTGTACCCCCGGGACCCTTCCGATGGCCGAAACTGCACTTCGTATATATAATTCTTCACCTCCGGACCATTCCGGAACTCCTCTGACGTCCAGGATCTCGTCCGGGACTCCGAACAACTTTCGGGTTACTGCACATTCATATCTCTATAACCCTAGCGTCACCGAACCTTAAGTGTGTAGACCCTACGATTTCGGGAGACATGTAGACATGACCGAGATGGCTCTCCGGTCAATAACCAACAGCGGGATCTGGATACCCATGTTGGCTCCCACATGCTCCTCGATGATCTCATCGGATGAACCACGATGTCGAGGATTCAAGCAACCCCGTATACAATTCCCTTTGTTAATCAGTCCGTTACTTGCCCGAGATTCAATCGTTGGTATCCCAATACCTCGTTCAATCTCGTTACCGGCAAGTCACTTTACTCGTACCGTAATGCATGATCCCATGACGAGACACTTGGTCACTTTGAGCTCATTATGATGATGCATTACCGAGTGGGCCCAGAGATACCTCTCCGTCATACGGAGTGACAAATCCCAGTCTTGATCCGTGTCAACCCAACAGACACTTTCGGAGATACCCGTAATATACCTTTATAGTCACCCAGTTACGTTTTGATGTTTGGTACACCCAAAGCACTCCTACGACATCCGGGAGTTACACGATCTCATGGTCTAAGGAAAAGATACTTGACATTGGAAAAACTCTAGCAAACGAACTATACGATCTTGTGCTAAGTTTAGGATTGGGTCTTGTCCATCACATCATTCTCCTAATTATGTGATCTCGTTATCAATGACATCCAATGTCCATAGTCAGGAAACCATGACTATCTATTGATCAACGAGCTAGTCAACTAGTGGCTTACTAGGGACATGTTGGTGTCTATGTATTCACACATGTATTACGATTTCCGGATAACACAATTATAGCATGAATAAAAGACAATTATCATGAACAAGGAAATATAATAATAATCCTTTTATTATTGCCTCTAGGGCATATTTCCAACAAAATATACCATGGGCACAGGTGGGGAGAGGGGCACAACTGCGGCACACCCCAAAACGCGGCCTAAACCGCCTATGGGCTTCCCGTTTGGTTATTTTTATTTTTCTTTCAGGACCTTAATCTATGGAAACGCTGTCCGGCAGCTCTATTGCCGAACACAAGATACAATAACCAAGGAGGTAGACAACTACGTTATACAACAGAATTCCCAGGTTGATTACAGATTTCATATCATTCCTCAGCTCGCCCTTGGAAGGGACATAGTCCTACTCTTTTGCTTATTGCACTATCTGTATCACTCTGCTTTATTGCAATTTTTTAATAAAGAATGCATGACATTATGACTATTATTGCATTTTTGTTCTATATATATATATCTATGTGTTCATTAATGACGCCTTGCAACCATACACTCTGGTACGGGCAATGCACTAGGGGCTTACGTACCCACAATATGGTGTGAAAAGTCCGAACACTTTCACAAGTGCGGCACCCTGAACTTATAGCATTATATGCATCAGCTCCGAATCATGTCTTTGCTCAAATGTTGGGTTTGCCCGGCTCCTATGTTTTGGTACCTTACCTTCCGCTCTATCGGATAAGGTAGCGCTAGGAGAACTACTGCGATTGTGCCCCGGTTCTGCCGGGCTGAGCACCTCAGTAGAGAAAGCTAAAACTGACTGTCATGATAAGGCGAGAGACTGGTCGCTGTTCGGCGAGGTTTTTCGAGTCCCTAAAGACTTATGCCGCTTAGGGCCAGGGGCCGGCTCTGTCTGTCTTACAGGCGTGTATCACGCCCCGAATTCGGCCTTTTGAATACAAGGGGCTTCACCGAAATTTAAAATTATAGAATTCTATGGCTAAGTGAGAGTGATAAAGCATTATTAGTCTGGTTGCCTTGTTCGTTGTGCTGAGCACCTCCCTCGAAGGACCCAAACATTGGAACAAGAGTGCTCAGGTTTATCCCGAACACCCCAGCACTCGTGGCATGGGGGCAGAAGCCGAGGACTAGCCACCTCTCAGATTGGATAAACAGCCAAACAGAACGTAATATTTTAAATTCACACAAGCGTTGCATAGCGAATACGATACAAGTTTTCTTACATACAGGACAAAATGAGCAAGTCTCATTCAAAAATTACATTTTGTGAACACTCATCCGCGATAAGACGGGCGCCCGGCAGAACACCCTCATAGTACATCTCGGGGTGGCAGTGCTCCTTGCCCTCCGGCGGCCCCTCCTTGATCAGCTTCACGACGTCTAGCTTGACCCACTCCATTTTTACATGGGCGAAAGCCTGACGTGCACCTTCAATGCAGACGGATCGCTTGACGACCTCCAGCTGTGGGCAGGCATCCACAAGCCGCCTCATCAGGCCGAAGAAGCTGTTCGGAAGGGCGTCGCCAGGCCACAACCGAACTATGAAGCCCTTCATGGCCTGATCGGCCGCCTTATGTAGCTCGACCGTCTGCTTCAGCTGGTTGCTCATTGGCACCGAATGTTCGGCCTCAGCATACTGAGACCAGAACAGCTTCTCCATCGAGCTCCCGTCCTCGGCCCGGTAAAATTGTGTGGCATCGGACACACTGCGGGGAAAATCTGCGAATGCTCCTGAAGAGCTCCGGATCCGGGTAAGTAATCGATAATTTACTTTTACATGCTTGCTTTGCATATAGAAAGCCTTACCCACCGCTATCTTCTTCATCGCGTCGATCTCCTGAAGGGCCTTCTGGGCCTCGGCCTTGGCACTCTTCGCACTCTCACGGGCCGCGGCAAGCTCAGACTCTCGCGTCTTCAAGTCAAGCTCCAACGCCTCGTGCTTTGTCACGAGAGCCTGGAGCTCTTGCTGCACCTCGCCCACCCGAGCCTCGTGCCTCTCTCGCTCGGTGCACTTCTTGGCCGCTGTCTCTTCGGCCTTGGTCAGCGCTTGCTTCAGGGTCGCCACCTCGGCCGTGGCCCCTGGCAAAACATACAATGATCCTGTCATTCTGCAATCGCGTCCTTTCTTATATATATACATATATCTATAGACGGGGTAATACTTACCCTCGTTCTCCTCGAGCTGCCTCTTGACAAGGCCAAGCTCTTTCTTGGACCCATCGAGGTCCTTCTTCAGTACGGCGACCTCCGCAGTTAGTGCGGCAGACGCCAGCAGAGAAGCCTGCATATGCATATTGACATACTTATATTAGACTCCTGCGATATTATTTGATCCTCTGTTCGGCTTTTCTTTGCGAACTCCGAACAAATTATCAGAGGCTACTGTCTATGCGGTAATACTTCTACTACATTTTAAAACACTTACCTCGAAGCCTATTAGAAGGCTAGTACAGGCTTCAGTCAATCCGCTCTTGGCGGACTGAACCTTCTGGATCACCGCACTCATGATGGTGCGGTGCTCCTCCTCGATGGAAGCACTGCGAAGCGCTTCCAATAGATTGTCCGGCACCTCTGGATGGACAGAGCTCACCGGCACAGGTGTCTCACCCCTCTTAGAAGGAGACAACCTGCCCGAGCCCGGAACCGCTGGAGGTTCCGGTGCGGTGTTCGGCTGAGGGCCGAACTCGGAGCTCTCAGGGGCCCCATCCCCTCTGCTCCCGAAGTCCGGAAGGTCGCCTTGAGGCACCTCCGGGACTGTCTCCCCTCGATCCGGTGCCTCTTGAGACAACACCTCGGGGTCGTCGGCAGGATGAGGGGAGGTGGCAGTCGGGACTGGATCGCTATCCATGTCCGACGAACCCAGGGAGCCGCCCGATGATACCTCGATATTGGCTCGTGGCGGCCTGCGTAATTATGTTCGGCGATTAGGGAAAGCAATGCGACAAAGGAATCCTATGGGCTAGTTTGGTATCCGAATACTTACGATCTCCCCTGGGGATTGGCCCTAGGCAACTACTCGTCTTCACTTTCGTCGGCGGTGGTGGAGTTGTCTGGAAGGAGAGTCCTTCCCTTCTTGGACCCTCCGGCCTCCCCAGTCGGGGCGGCCTTCCTTTTCTTGTCTCCCCCAGTCGGTGGGGGATCCTCTTCTTCCTCTTCCTCGTCTTTGGGGGAAGAATGCGCCGCAGAGTCATCGGACGGTGAGTCCGACGACACCTGGCGTCGGGAACTCTTTCGAGCTGCCTTGGCCTTCTTGGTCTTCTCCGGCACCTTATAAGGGGCCGGAGTCAACATCTTCGCCAGAAGGGCATCTGCGGGGCCTTCGGGCAAGGGAGCCGGACAGTCGATTTGTTCGGCCATCTACTGCCAGTCCTATTAACGGCACGGGAGTTTAGATCCCACATAGAGTCAATCTATATAAAAATAAGTATCATGTGAAAGGTAAAACAACTTACCGCGCTGGCTTGGCGCTTCACGCTAAATCCGCGATCCCGAGTAATGGGGGGAGGGACCTCGGCGCTCTTGAACAGCACCCTCCAGGCATCTTCATGAGTCGTGTCGAAGAGCCTGTTCAGTGTTCGGTGCTGCGTCGGATTGAACTCCCACAAGGTGAACTCCCGTTGCTGGCACGGGAGTATTCGGCGGATGAGCGTAACCTGGACTATGTTGACGAGCTTCAGCTTCTTGTCCACCACGTTTTTAATACATGTCTGAAGTCCGGTCAGTTCTTTTGAATTACCCCAGGACAGGCCCTTCTCCTTCCAGGAGGTGAGCCGCATGGGGGTGCCAGATCGGAACTCGGGGGCCGCTACCCATGCGGGGTCGCGCGGCTCGGTGATATAGAACCACCCCGATTGCCACCCCTTTATGGTTTCCACAAAGGAGCCCTTGAGCCATGTTATGTTGGGCATCTTGCCCACCATGGTGCCTCCACACTCCGCCTGGCAGTCGCCCACCACCTTCAGCTTGACGTTGAAGGTCTTCAGCCATAGGCTAAAGTGGGGCTTGATGCGGAGAAAGGCCTCGCACACGACGATAAACGCCGAGATGTTGAGGATGAAGTTCGGGGCCAGATCGTGGAAATCCAGGCCATAATAGAACATGAGCCCTCGGACGAAGGGATGAAGAGGGAATCCCAGTCCGCGGAAGAAATGGGTGAGGAATACAACCCTCTCGTGGGGCCTCGGGGTGGGGATGAGTTGCCCCTCATCTGGGAGCCGGTGCGCGATGTCGTCGGGCAGGTATCCGGCTCTCCTCAGTTTCTTGACGTCTCCCTCCGTGACGGAGGATACCATCCACTTGCCTCCCGCTCTGGACATGGTTGGAGAAAGTTGAGTGGAAGTGAGGACTTGGGCGCTAGAGCTCGAGTGTGCGGGAGCGGATGAGCATAGGAGCAAGAAGGCATGGATAGAAAGGTGAATCCTTATCCATTTATATGGGTGGACAAAACTAAGCGTCCCCACTTGCCTGGTAAAACTCCCGTATCCCCCAAGCGCCGTAATTGATGGCGCGGTTGGGTTACCCACGCCCGTATTGATGAGAATCCCGTAATAAGGGGACACGATCACTGCTTTGACAAGACGTGTCGAAAAACTGCCTCGCGTTATGTGCGGGGCTGGTTAAAATAAAAGTTTCGAATAATCACTGGGCCATGACATAACGTCGTGTTGCCAAAACAAGCTAGCGAATTAGATATGCGAAAACATTATTCTCTCTACGGTGGAATGTGGAACTTATTTTGCAGGGTCGCACCATCCTCGTATTCAAATTCTTCTGTGATGTATTCGGAGAAGGAACCCGCCTTGCAATGCCGAAGACAACTGCGCGCCGGACTCATCGTCATTGAAGCCTGGTTCAGGGGCTACTGAGGGAGTCCTAGATTAGGGGGTCTCCAGACAGCCGGACTATCTCCATTGGTCGGACTGTTAGACTATGAAGATACAAGATTGAAGACTTTGTCTCGTGTCCGGATGGGACTCTACTTGGCATGGAAGGAAAGCTAGGCAATACGTATATGGATATCTCCTCCTTTGTAACCGACCTTGTGTAACCCTAACCCTCTCCGGTGTCTATATAAACCGAAGGGTTTTAGTCCGTAGGACAACAATCACAACATACAATCATACCATAGGCTAGCTTATAGGGTTTAGCCTCTGTGATCTTGTGGTAGATCTACTCTTGTACTACAGATATCTTCAATATTAATCAAGCAGGACATAGGTTTTTCCTCCATCAAGAGGGCCCGAACCTGGGTAAAACATCGTGTCCCCTGCCTCCTGTTACCATCCGGCCTAGACGCATAGTTCGGGACCCCCTACCCGAGATCCGCCGGTTTTGACACCAACAAGCACTGACAATTAGCATCAGTGTGTGAACATGAATGTAATGTCGGTGAGAAATACGTACTCCCCCAAGCTTAGGCTTTTGGCCTAAGTTGGTCTATGCCCAAGGATCAAAGTGGCCCTCTCCGGTGTAAGGGGGAGTGTCCTCTGAGTGCCACTGGTTGGCAATCTCCTCTGGATTCCACTGATAAACTGACTATCGATAAGGGTCCTGGGGTGGTTCCGGCTCAGGCTCTAGAGCTGGTGTCACACTCCAGTATGCATAAACGTCCTCCGGTAAAACAACGTACTTGCTTGAAAATATGTTAAACAAAGAGGGACCAGGCAATAGCCACTCCCCATCTCTTATCGTCAATGGTGTGCAGTTTCCAAGGGAGGGAGAAGGCCGCCTGTTAGGAGTCAGCCCAGCCCGCGCCGCCTGGTCAAGGTCGGCCGCCTTCGAGCATCTCACGGATAGGTAGGGCCCGCCGCTTGTTGGCCCTATTGATAGCCCGTTGTGGGGGCACCACACCCTAGGCCATAGGTGATGTCACGGGCTATGTGGCAACAATGTCGCGCTGGGCAGGGGATGTCTGCCAGGTACGGGGCACTATGGCCACGTTCCGCCCTAGATTCAAGGCTGGCAGGCTGTACTGTAGCCACGCCCCGTCTCTTCACTGTAAAGACATGCTAACTTTGAGGGAACGACGGGCTGCCTGCTAGGAGTCGGCCTCCCAGGAGGCCGCCTACTAGGAGTCGGCCCGCCTCGTGGCTGTCTTCAAGGCTCCGCCGCCTTCCAGCAGCCGGCCGTTTGAACCAGCCAGCCCCCAGAAGGCGGATGCTTATCTTCGATGCTTTGAGGGGTGATACGTCTCCAATGTACCTATAATTTTTTATTGTTCCATGCTATTATATTATCTGTTTTGGATGTTTAATGGGCTTTAATATGCACTTTTATATTATTTTTGGGACTAACCTATTAATCGAAGGCCCAGTGCTAGTTTATGTTATTTTTTTTTGCCTATTTTAGTGTTTTGTGGAAAAGGAATATCAAACAGAATCCAAATGGAACGAAACCTTCGCGAGGATCTTTCTTGGAACAAACGCAAACCAGGAGACTTGGAGCGAAAGTCTGGAACTCCGCGAAGCTTCCACGAGGCAGGAGGGCACGCCTAGAGGGGTAGGCACGCCCCCACCCTCGTGGGCCCCACAGAGCTCCATCGACGTACTTCTTTCGCCTATATATACTCTTATACCCTAAAAACATGAGGGGGGTCCACGAAACCACTTTTCCACCGGCCGCAACCTTCTGTATCCGTGAGATCCCATCTGGGGCCTTATTCGGCGATCTGTCAAAGGGGGATTCGATTACGGAGGGCTTCTAAATCAACCCCATAGCCTCTCCGATGATGTGTGAGTAGTTTACCACAGACCTTCGGGTCCATAGTTATTATCTAGATGGCTTCTTCTCTCTTTTTGGTTCTCAATACAAAGTTCTCCTTCATGTTCTTGGAGATCTATTCAATGTAATACTTTTTCGGTTTGTTTGCCGAGATCCGATGAATTCTGGATTTATGATCAAGTTTATCTATGAACAATATTTGGTTCTTCTCTGAATTCTTATATGCATGATTTGATATCTTTGCAAGTCTCTTCGAATTATCGGTTTAGTTTGGCCTACTAGATTGATCTTTCTTGCAATGGGAGAAGTGCTTACCTTTGGGTTCAATCTTGCGGTGTCCTTTCCCAGTGACAGTAGGGGCAGCAAGGCACGTATTGTATTGTTTCCATCGAGGGTAAAAAGATGGGGTTTATATCACATTGCTTGAGTTTATCCCTCTACATCATGTCTCTTGCCTAAATCTTTACTCTGTTCTTATGAACTTAAAACTCTAGATGCATGCTGGATAGCGGTCGATGTGTGGAGTAATAGTAGTAGATGCAGAATCGTTTTAGTCTACTTAACACGGACGTGATGCCTATATTTCATAATCATTGCCTAGATATTCTCATAACTATGCGCTCTTCTATCAATTGCTCGGCAGTAATTTGTTCACCCACCGTAATACTTGCTATCATGAGAAAAGACACTAGTGAAACCTATGTCTCCCGGGTCTCTTTCTTATTATATTGCATCTCTTTTATTTACATCGCATCTCGTTTACTATTTTGTAATCTATACAACAAAAATACCAAAAATATTTACCTTATTATCTTTATGAGATCTCAGTTTCGCAAGTGACCGTGAAGGGATTGACAACCCCTTTATCGTGTTGGTTGCGAGGTTCTTGATTGTTTGTGCAGGTACTAGGTGACTTGCGTGTTATCTCCTACTGGATTGATACCTTGGTTCTCAAAAACTAAGGGAAATACTTACGCTACTTTGCTGCATCACTTTTTCCTCTTCAAGGGAAAACCAACGCATGCTCAAGAGGTAGTAAGGGGCGCAGCCAGCCCCGATGTCTTGAAATACCATGGGGGGCCGATGTGGCTACCCATGGTCATTTACTCCGATAGTAGTCCCCGAAGCTGGTGGAGTGCTGTGGCTGAAGGGGCGAGCAGCCCTAGTAGCTTCCTACTCCGAGTGGTCTGAAAGTATTGCTTCATCTGTCTTCTGAAGTGCTGATAGTTAGGAGCTGGCCATATTCAAGCAGGCAGCCTGGTGAATTCAAAACGTTTGTGATGAGCCGGGCGGCTCGCCAGCCGAATGGTTGGCCTGCTGCCCGTTGCTAGCCCGCCACATGGCGCCAGCAGGCCGGGCCAACCTGCCAGCCCACGCGCACGACGGGACGTCACCACAGGCCAGGGCCCACCACTATAGGGCCTCGGCACGTGTGTCACATCCCTAGCTTCTGGTAATGCACTAGGCTAGACCTCTTGCTGCATCATGTTTAAATTCAAATGAAATTCGAATTGAGGAATTTTCAAAGCCTCAGAAACCTCTAAAAATAACCAACAATTAAATCTTCTCAAATGTGTCCAAGAAAATGTTCCCGATATCCTCTGGAAATATTGGCAAGAGGAAAAATCCAAACCAATATTTTTGGTGTCTCAGAAACATTTAATTTGGGCATTTGAATTAAATCAATAATTATTTGAATTGGATTTATATCTACTATTAAATAAATATAGGTCCAATAATTCTGAAAATATTTTGTGGAGCATTGTTTTAATTCTTTTAGCTCCTAAAAATATTGTCAGAAGCAAACTAAATTGAATTGGTTTCAAAACCAAATTCAAAACAAACCTGCAAAATAGAAAACAGAATTAGAAAATAATAATAATAAAAAAAAGAGCAAGCCCACCTGGCCTCACCCGTGCAGCCCACCAGCCGGCCCAGCTCCCCCCCCTGCTGGCCACCTCCTGCTTCCCCCGGACTCCCTCGATGCCCCGGACGAAGCCACGTAGCTGCCCCGCACCGCCCTCACTCTCCCTCGCCCTCCTCTTCTCCCCCTGCTCCCTCTCCCTCTCACCCGAGAACCACCGCCGCCACCAACGCCGATTGCCGCAGCCACCATGCTCCTCTCGCCTCCCCGACGCCTCCCAGAGCTCCGCAGTGCCTCCCTCGACCTCCTCGATGTCTCACGCGACCAGAAGGGCCCCGAGCAGCCGCCATCGTCATCATCCCCAAGCTTCGGCCCCGGCGCCGTTCTCCGTCGAATTCGGCCACTCCGGCGCGCCCCCGAGCTCGCTGACCCTCCCTGCGCGATCCCCGTGAGTCCCTACTCCGTTTCCCCCTAACCCCAAGTTCGATTTCGAGCTCTAGCCGCCCCCTCTACCGGAGCCGAGACGCTCCGCCGCACGGACTCGTCGCCGGCGAAGCCCCGGTGACCAAACGGCCCCGCGCGTGCGTCCGTTGCACTCGCAACGACCCGTGGAGCAACGCTAGCGTGGCAGCTAGCTTGTTTGCAAGCCACAGCACTAACCCCGCACCCACCCGAGCTCCGGCCGCCGCCTCGGGCTCCATTCCGGCGGACTCCGTCCACCCCCGCACCTCCCGTTGGCCCCCCTAGGTGCGCACGGGCACGGGCTACCTTCTGGTGCCCTTCGCGCGTCCAGCCGTCGCCCGTAGCGCAACCCCGGTGAACTTCCGCCGCGTTCCGGGTCGCCGCCGGCCGAACTCCGGTGGCCAGTGATGTGGCTGGCTTAATTAGCCACTAATCACCGCTTTGTGACACTGACAGCAGGGCCCCACCTGCTAATTAATCATAGATTAGTTTCTGTTTAGTTTTTAACTAATCCAGTGGCCCCACCCGTCAGCATTGACTCTGCTGACGTGGCCTTTGACCCGGCCCCACCTGCCATTGACACTAAACAACCCTGGGGCACTGACCAGTGGACCCCACTGGTCAGGTTTGACCTGGAGGCGCCCTGTTGACCTGCTGACGTCAAGGTGATGACATGCTGACGCCATAATTCATTTTCTGGAATTATTTTAATTCTAAATAAATCAAAAAATTCCAGAAAATTGTTTAAACTTCAATAAATCATAGAAAATTAACCGTAACTCCAAATTAAATAAATTATATATGAAAAATTATCAGAAAAATTCAAGGAATCCATCTGTACTATTTTAATGCATGTTAGAACAACTTATAGCTGCTTTTTAGCACAAATCAATTAAGGGCATTTAAATAATCACATATGGAGTTTGAATTTGAATCTTGTATTCAAACCAACTTCATTTAATCTGTTGCTAGTTGCATTAGCTCAAAACACATTCATTTTGCCATGTCATGATCATGCATCATATTGTGCATTGCATTGATTGTGTTCCCTTCTGTGTTGCTGGTTTTTGTCCCCTCTCGATAGACGTGATACCGACGATGTGATCGTTGACACTGATGAAGACTCAATGTTATCTTCAGAAGTGCCAGGCAAGCAGAACCCCCTTGTTCATTCCGATACAATCCCACTCTCTCGCTCCTGCTCTCTTTTACTGCATTAGGACAACATCGATTCATCTGTTACTTGCTGCGGTAGCTGAACCCCTTTATCCTCTGCATGACCTGTCATTCCACAGTAATTAGATGAAACCCACTAGCATGAGTAGGAGTTGTTTGAGCCCTGATGTGCCTACTCATTCATGCTTGTTTGTCATGCCTGCTACTGCTTAGAGTTGAGTCAGGTCTGATTCATCCGGGATGAATCAGAGGTGTGTGAACATGTCCTACGGTGTGTGAGCTAAGCGTGTGAACACGATTTGGTAAAGGTAGCGGTGAGATGCCATGTAGGAGTACATGGTGGGTTGTCTCATTGCAGCCGTCCTCAGGAACTGAGTTCTGTGTTTGTGATCCATGATTCAGCTACTACCACGCATTGGGCCCGAAACCAATGGACCCTCTCGGCTTCTTGATCACCCTTGTCCTCTGTCCAGGAGTTGCAAGTAGTTTCTGGTGTTTGTAGTATGCTGGAGGCCGTGCGCAGCGCTGACCGTAGGGGTGGGCTGTGATGCGGTAGGCACGTGGCCGGGTAAACCAGGCGCCCATTTGGTGTCACGGAACCCTGTTCACATCGTTTGGGGCTGTGAGCGAAACTCCGGCCGGATCTCCTCATGGATGGAACCCGAATAGGCGATAAACCTGGACTAGAGACTTGAGTGTTTAGGTAGGCCGTGGCCGACACCCACGTTGGGCTTCCGCTTGAAGGTTGCCGAGTACATGTCGTGTAAACGGCGGTAAGTGGTGAGAGCGTGTGTGAAGAAGTACACCCCTGCAGGGTTAATATGATCTATTCGAATAGCCGTGTCCACGGAAAAGGACTTCTGGGTTGCTTATATCAGTTCATAGACAAGTGAAAGTGGATACCCTAAAATACGCAAGATAAGCGTGAGTGCTATGGATGGCGTTCTCGTAGGGAGACGAGAGCGGATCCATAGTGGTGTATTGATATGGTGAATATGTGGACTCGTGTGCGCCACCTCAAAAGAGTCGCTTGCAGTCGTAGTTTAGGATAGCCACCGAGTCAAAGCTGGCTTGCTGCAGTTAAACCCCACCATCCCCTTTGTTGATAATGATGCATATGTAGATAGATCTGATGTAAGTCTTGCTGGGTACATTTGTATTCACGTTTGCCTATTTTATGTTTTTGCAGAGAGACTTCGGTCTCACTAGTAGTTTCGCGTGGACTTCGACGTTTAGCTTGATACCTCAGCTACGATCTTGTGCCCTCGGCAGGATCTGATAGATAGTCAGGCTTCTCAGCCTTTTTCATTTATATATGTCTGTACTCAGACATGATAGCTTCCGCTTGTGCTTTGATTTGTATGCTCTGATTGTTGGGTCATGAGACCCATGGTTGTAATATCTCGCTCCTCGGAGCCTATTGAATAAAATACTTGAGTCGTAGAGTCATGTTGTGATGCCATGTTGTATTTGCACATATCGAGCATATTGTGTGTATGTTATTGAAATGCTTGGTATGTGTGGGATCTGACCATCTAGTTGTTTATCTTTAGTAGCCTCTCTTACGGGGAAATGTCTCCTAGTGTTTCCACCGAGCCATGGTAGCTTGCTACTGCTCCGGAACACTTAGGCTGGCCGGCATGTGTCCTTCTTCGTTCCTGTGTCTGTCCCTTCGGGGAAATGTCACGCGATGAATACCGGAGTCCTGTTAGCCCGCTACAGCCCGGTTCACCGGAGTCCTGCTAGCCCAGTGCTACAGCCTGGATTCACTCGCTGATGACCGACACGTTCGATGCTGGGTCATGGATGCCTGTCCCTGTAAGTCTGTGCCACTTTGGGTTTACGACTAGCCATGTCAGCCCGGGCTCCTTATCATATGGATGCTAGCGACACTGTCATATACGTGTGCCAAAAGGCGCAAACGGTCCCGGGCAAAGGTAAGGCGACACCCGTGGGAATACCGTGCGTGAGGCCGCAAAGTGATATGAGGTGTTACATGCTAGATCGATGTGGCACTGAGTCGAGGTCCTGACAGCGTTGGTATCAGAGCTTGACTGCCTGTAAGATTACCAAGCCAAACTGGTCGAAGTTGAGTCTAGAAATTCTTTAGTTATATAAGGGAATTGATTGTGGGATGGAACGTAAGGCTCTTTTTACTCCTCATACCTCATGCCCTTCTGATCTGAGTCATCTTATCTTTCCTACGGGGTTAAGAAACTAGGCTATCTCTTCTTTCTATCAGGATCACGTGTTACTAATCAGTGGACTTATAAGATTGTTGGATTTAAGTCTCAGTTCAGTTCCTACTACTTCCGTATGTTAATTGTTGATCTCGAAACCTTGATATTGTGCTTCTGAGTGGTTATGCCACCATTTTTGTGAATGTCTCAAATCTTTTCTGAGCATTTACAGCCGTTATGCTGTCCGAGTCATTCCAGGTTTCTAAATAGTCTGATGCATTTGCAAAATCCTTTTCCCTCTGGTTTCGATGCTCCTTCATGCCAGCTCAATCACACTAATTGTTGAGTTGAGGTATTCTACTGCCTCGACCTTTATGTTGGAATAATTATTATGACCCTAGGTGTCTTAGGGGATCATCTAGTAATTTAGCCATGATTTGTGTTCCCAGTGTGAAGATTCTGGCCTTTATTCTCGAAAGCATCCCGTGATGCTACTTAGTAGTAGGTATTCTACTCCTGGGTTCTGAACCCGAGATTCACTCTACCTACTTCATGTTGATAGTAATTGCTAGTGCCTTTAGGATATTAGTAACCTTTGCGATAGTCCTTGAAGTCCGTGGTATCTTCTTCTTCCAAATACCATGAACTACTTATGGCAGAAGTTCCTCGTTGAACTGAAATATCACAACAGGATTATTCTTGATGAGTTCTCCATTCATAAATCGTGACTCTGCCAGTTCTACCTTTCTGCATGGGTTATCCGGAAGAAATATGTTGAACTTCGTTCGACATGCTAATCCATGCATCCACAACTCAGAAAATCATATGTTCTTTTGAGTTGTCCCATCTTAGTTGTTTTCGACCCTCGCCTATCAATTGATAGTCAAGAGTATGCGTGCATTCGTTCGTCGATGCCTATTACCCTTGTGGTCCGCCAAGCCATTCTATCTTAGAATGAATAGGAGAAACAAACGCCAGTACCTCATCCATATCTAGGATTGGGTCAAAGTAGTTGTATTCCGCAGATCAAATGCCAATCCAGCTTTTGGTCTGCTCTACCCTGAAGTATTACCTTCTTTATGACAGGAATTTCATGAGAATTGCACCACCTTTTGTGAATTCTTGACATAGTGATACTTCTCGCCATCCTTTTCATTCCTCGGTTCCGTGTTGTTGCAGCCGGAGTGCCGACAAGTGAATCATGATGTGTGAACTCAATACTCCTAGCAACCCCATTGCTTGGTAGTTAATGGACAATAATCTTATTCTTAGTATGTTGGTTATTGAATCACCATTCTAAGATTGATCGTGCTACCTAGCCCTTATTTCCTGGTGCACTCTTTGATTGATGAGTTAGGATTTTGTCAAGTCCTCGCTCATTTGATCATATCATCTTGCCCTGAAAAGCAAGATTGTTCTCGAGCTTAGTAACATACCGGTGGTTCGTGATTCTCCGATATCTTCTCAGGGAGTATTACCAGGTTGTCACCTGACCGCTATGTTGAGTTCGTGATCAAGTTGGTTTATTCCTGTAAACCACCCCTTCTCCAAGAATCCGTGTTGGATACCCTGAGCTAGTTGGATAAGCTAAACAACAACTTGGAGAGTTGGAAGACAAAAGCTTGTCCGACTTAGTTCATGTTAAGGGATATCTTTGTGTGTGTGTGTGTGTGTGTTGAAGAAAGATGATATCTTCATCAATTGGTCCTCGTGAACAATTGTTGGATCTATTATCTTACCCAAACCTTTGATTGAGTATGGGCTATCATCCAATCAGACCAGAACCAACGATATTCGTAATGTGTCTTACTCGTGGTTGATCCCTCGAGCATACACCATTATATCTTTTGGGTCTGACCAATGCTATCACTTGTTCACTTAACTATGGAATTCCTTTTAAAAGGAAACCCAGATGAATTGTTGTTGTGCCCATGACAACATCCTTATCTCCTCCATGATGTTGTTGAACATTAAGTTAGTGTTGGAAACTTTTGAAAGCATTTTCTTCATGCCCCGTTCATGAAGTATTTGTTTGGATAAAGGAAGTGACTTCCTTTATTCACGTGCATTTGATGTAAGTTGCCGACGTGAATTCGAGAAAGCATGTTTTGCCTCCTCTGGAACCATCCCAAGTCAGTATGCACGTGCGAAGAATCTGTGGTCTGTTAGACTGATCATCTTCATTCCATATGTATATCCTAGCACGCCAAGCCACTGGTTGATTTGTTCAAGGAGAAGGAGTTCCTTCATAAGAGCTAATCCGGACTTATGAAAGGACTTCGATATCCTCGATGATGGCTTCCCAACCAGAACTCGGTAGTGTTTTATTGTAAGACTACCATGTGGGCATGCTTGTCTGGGACAACGTGTTCACATGTTTGTAGCAGAACCAGCTCATGTTTTGGAGCTTACTATCGTAGTTCACTTCCCGAGTATCTCGCAACATCACCTCGTCGATTTGTGTTGCAAACTTTCGTTTTCTTTCCTAGACTCGATGAGTCTGGAATATCCTGACACCAACCAGATCTGAATCTCAGGCAGTTATGATGGTTGGAACATTTCCCAAGAACTATAATATTGGTCCCTCGATAACCGGTAAAGTGGATGTCGTGGCCAACACACCCAGCCGGAAGACCTATCATTGTAGTATCTTGTTTGAGGAAGTTGGCCACCTCCCCATAGGGATTTCGTAGGATTTACTCCCTAGTTGCCCCTATGGATTTTGAGATCCCGAAGTCCGACCTTTTACTTGATGTTCTAGATATCAAACCATATCTATGAATGGGTTACGCTAGCACATCAAGGAGAACATTAGAAGCGGAGTGCTAAATGTCTTTCGGTCGATCATCAAGATTTCGTCCCCTTGGCCTCGCTAAGGTGAAATCTGAGAAAGTGTTATCCTCCTTTGCATCTGCATCCTCCATCACCATTCATCATGGTAGTAAGTTGTGTTACCGAACCCTTGACACGGATGTTGATAAAACCTTGATGATTATGGAAATGCTCAAGTTCTTGAGAGCACGCACAAGCGCTACGTGTTATCATCATCTCTAACTGGGATTCCTCTCAGTTTCCTCGGCAAATGCTATGACCTTTTCAAACAGTGAATTCACTCTCTTTTGTTGGGTTCTTCCCCAGTTACCAGAATCATTCCCAGCATTTGCATTTTGTTCCCAGCTTGCACCGCCAATGTGCCATTCTACCATGGATCTCTTCCATTTCCGGTGATAAGCAAAATCATCCATTACGTTGTCTTCAACAAGGTAATCCACATCATCCAAGTCCGAGTATGCCATTCTACCGACCCCCGCCAATCGATTGCTGTGATTTGCCTTCGGCTGATATAGAGAGTCTCAACGATCTCTATATCAAAGGTAATTCTTTTTGCCACTTAAGATAATACTCTACGAATCACCCTCCTCCAGGATGTTTCGTCGTGGTATCATGGCAACTCAACTCCTCGCTACGTGGACAATCGTTTACCACCTTCTTAAGTGTGGAATTGTTGTCCACCTAGTGAACCTTCGTCATCCGTCTCTTTCCACCCCTCTTGATGTGTATCTCGTGTCTCAACCCGAGAGATGGTCCTATGTCTCATTCCGTGAGTTGTTCGATCTTCGAGAAGATCGACCCTTCTAGAGTCTCCTTCTTCCCTCCATGTCATGTTGACAGGATTTCTCAGAGCAAGACTTCAAGACAATGATGGTGATCGAATCAACGTTCTATGAAGTGCAACCTGGATCGTGAAGATTGTACTAGTTGCGTTCCCCTTCACCTTACCCTACGCTTGAATCTCGAGACGAGATTCTTGTTTAGTGGGGGTGAGTTGTCACATCCCTAGCTGCTGGTAGTGCTCTAGGCTAGCTTCATGTGTGCATCATGTTTAAATTATTGAAACTTGAACTGAGGAATTTTGGAAGCCTCAAAAACTTAAATAAAGAGGGGCAAAGAACCTGAAATCTTCTCAAATGTGTCAAGAAAATGTTCCTGATATCCTCTGAAATATTGGCAAGAGGAAAAATCCAAACCAATATTTTGGTGTCTCAGAAACATTTAATTTTGGGCATTTGAATTAAATCAATAATTATTTGAATTGGATTTATATCTACTATTAAATAAATATAGGTCCAAATAATTTCTGAAAATATTTTGTGGAGCATTGTTTTAATTCTTTTAGCTCCTAAAAATATTGTCAGAAGCAAAATAAATTGAATTGGTTTCAAAAACCAAATTCAAAACAAACCTGCAAAATAGAAAACAGAATTAAAAAAAATAAAAAAATAAAAAAAGAGCAAGCCACCTGGCCTCACCCGTGCAGCCCACCAGCCGGCCCAGCTCCCCCCTGCTGGCCACCTCCTGCTTCCCCCGGACTCCTCGATGCCCCGGGACGAAGCCACGCAGCGCCCCGCACGCCCTCACTCTCCCTCGCCCTCCTCTTCTCCCCCTGCTCCCTCTCCCTCTCACCCGAGAACCACCGCCGCCACCCGACGCCGATTGCCGCAGCCACCGTGCTCCTCTCGCCTCCCCCGACGCCTCCCGAGCTCCGCAGTGCCTCCCTTGACCTCCGTCGATGTCTCACGCGACCCAGAAGGGCCCCGAGCAGCCGCCATCGTCATCATCCCCAAGCTTCGGCCCCGGCGCCGTTCTCCGTCGAATTCGCCACTCCGGCGCGCCCCGAGCTCGCTGACCCTCCCTGCGCGATCCCCGTGAGTCCCTGCTCCGTTTCCCCTAACCCAAGTTCGATTTCGAGCTCTAGCCGCCCCCTCTACCGAGGCCGAGACGCTTCCGCCG
The DNA here is from genome assembly GCF_018294505.1 of Triticum aestivum. Classification (NCBI taxonomy): domain Eukaryota; kingdom Viridiplantae; phylum Streptophyta; class Magnoliopsida; order Poales; family Poaceae; genus Triticum; species Triticum aestivum. The sequence goes on along the minus strand of NC_057806.1, from coordinate 73,915,700 downwards.
CACGGACTCGTCGCCGGGAAGCCCCGGTGACCAACGGCCCCGCGCGTGCGTCCGTTGCACTCGCAACGACCCGTGGCAGCAACGCTAGCGTGGCAGCTAGCTTGTTTGCAAGCCACAACACTAACCCCGCACCCACCCGAGCTCCGGCCGCCGCCTCGGGCTCCATTCCGGCGGACTCCGTCCACCCCCGCACCTCCCGTTGGCCCCCTAGGTGCGCACGGGCACGGGCTACCTTTTGGTGCCCTTCGCGCGTCCAGCCGTCGCGCGCGTAGCGCAACCCCGGTGAACTTCCGCCGCGTTCCGGGTCGCCGCCGGCCGAACTCCGGTGGCCAGTGACATGGCTGGCTTAAATTAGCCACTAATCACCGCTTTGTGACACTGACAGCAGGGCCCCACCTGCTAATTAATCATAGATTAGTTTCTGTTAGTTTTTAACTAATCCAGTGGCCCCACCCGTCAGCATTGACTCTGCTGACGTGGCCTTTGACCCGGCCCCACCTGCCATTGACACTAAACAGCCCTGGGGCACTGACCAGTGGACCCCACTGGTCAGGTTTGACCTGGAGGCGCCCTGTTGACCTGCTGACGTCAAGGTGATGACATGCTGACGCCATAATTCATTTTCTGGAATTATTTTAATTCTAAATAAATCAAAAAAATTCCAGAAAATTGTTTAAACTTCAATAAATCATAGAAAATTAACCGTAACTCCAAATTAAATAAATTATATATGAAAAATTATCAGAAAAATTCAAGGAATCCATCTGTACTATTTTCATGCATGTTAGAACAACTTATAGCTGCTGTTTAGCACAAATCAATTAAGGGCATTTAAATAATCACATATGGAGTTTGAATTTGAATCTTGTATTCAAACCAACTTCATTTAATCTGTTGCTAGTTGCATTAGCTCAAAACACATTCATTTTGCCATGTCATGATCATGCATCATATTGTGCATTGCATTGATTGTGTTCCCTTCTGTGTTGCCGGTTTTTGTCCCCTCTCGATAGACGTGATACCGACGATGTGATCGTTGACACTGATGAAGACTCAATGTTATCTTCAGAAGTGCCAGGCAAGCAAACCCCCTTGTTCATTCCGATACAATCCCACTCTCTCGCTCCTGCTCTCTTTTACTGCATTAGGACAACATCGATTCATCTGTTACTTGCTGCGGTAGCTGAACCCCTTTATCCTCTGCATGACCTGTCATTCCACAGTAATTAGATGAAACCCACTAGCATGAGTAGGAGTTGTTTGAGCCCTGATGTGCCTACTCATTCATGCTTGTTTGTCATGCCTGCTACTGCTTAGAGTTGAGTCAGGTCTGATTCATCGGGGATGAATCAGAGGTGTGTGAACATGTCCTACTGTGTGTGAGCTAAGTGTGTGAACACGATTTGGTAAAGGTAGCGGTGAGAGGCCATGTAGGAGTACATGGTGGGTTGTCTCATTGCAGCCGTCCTCAGGAACTGAGTTCTGTGTTTGTGATCCATGATTCAGCTACTACCACGCATTGGGCCCGAAACCAATGGACCCTCTCGGCTTCTTGATCACCCTTGTCCTCTGTCCAGGAGTTGCAAGTAGTTTCTGGTGTTTGTAGTATGCTGGAGGCCGTGGCAGCGCTGACCGTAGGGGTGGGCTGTGATGCGGTAGGCACGTGGCCGGGTAAACCGGGCGCCCGTTTGGTGTCACGGAACCCTGTTCACATCGTTTGGGGCTGTGAGCGAAACTCCGGCCGGATCTCCTCATGGATGGAACCCGAATAGGCGATAAACCTGGACTAGAGACTTGAGTGTTTAGGTAGGCCGTGGCCGACACCCACGTTGGGCTTCCGCTTGAAGGTTGCCGAGTACATGTCGTGTAAACGGCGGTAAGTGGTGAGAGCGTGTGTGAAGAAGTACACCCCTGCAGGGTTAATATGATCTATTCGAATAGCCGTGTCCGCGGAAAAGGACTTCTGGGTTGCTTATATCAGTTCATAGACAAGTGAAAGTGGATACTCTAAAATACGCAAGATAAGCGTGAGTGCTATGGATGGCGTTCTCGTAGGGAGACGGGAGCGGATCCATAGTGGTGTATTGATATGGTGAATATGTGGACTCGTGTGCGCCACCTCAAAAGAGTCGCTTGCAGTCGTAGTTCAGGATAGCCACCGAGTCAAAGCTGGCTTGCTGCAGTTAAACCCCACCATCCCCTTTGTTGATAATGATGCATATGTAGATAGTTCTGATGTAAGTCTTGCTGGGTACATTTGTACTCACGTTTGCCTATTTTATGTTTTTGCAGAGAGACTTCAGTCTCACTAGTAGTTTCCGCGTGGACTTCGACGTTTAGCTTGATACCTCAGCTACGATCTTGTGCCCTCGGCAGGATCTGATAGATAGTCAGGCTTCTCAGCCTTTTTCATTTATAGATGTCTGTACTCAGACATGATAGCTTCCGCTTGTGCTTTGATTTGTATGCTCTGATTGTTGGGTCATGAGACCCATGGTTGTAATATCTCGCTCCTCGGAGCCTATTGAATAAATACTTGAGTCGTAGAGTCATGTTGTGATGCCATGTTGTATTTGCACATATCGAGCATATTGTGTGTATGTTATTGAAATGCTTGGTATGTGTGGGATCTGACCATCTAGTTGTTTATCTTTAGTAGCCTCTCTTACGGGGAAATGTCTCCTAGTGTTTCCACCGAGCCATGGTAGCTTGCTACTACTCCGGAACACTTAGGCTGGCCGGCATGTGTCCTTCTTCGTTCCTGTGTCTGTCCCTTCGGGGAAATGTCACGCGATGAATACCGGAGTCCTGTTAGCCCGCTACAGCCCGGTTCACCGGAGTCCTGCTAGCCCAGTGCTACAGCCTGGATTCACTCGCTGATGACCGACACGTTCGATGCTGGGTCATGGATGCCTGTCCCTGTAAGTCTGTGCCACTTTGGGTTTACGACTAGCCATGTCAGCCCGGGCTCCTTATCATATGGATGCTAGCGACACTGTCATATACGTGTGCCAAAAGGCGCAAACGGTCCCGGGCAAAGGTAAGGCGACACCCGTGGCAATACCGTGCGTGAGGCCGCAAAGTGATATGAGGTGTTACATGCTAGATCGATGTGGCACTGAGTCGGGGTCCTGACAACGTGCGCGGATCCGCTGCGGCCAAGGCGAGTGCTTGGGCTCCCGCGGCAGTTAACACGTGCCTTTATTGGCGTGGTAATTGTGGGATCATGGGGGGAGTGGGTGCAGTTAATCCCATGCCCCCACGTTCATGCCTCCTCGGCTCCGCCACTTGGGGCTATAAGTAGGGGGAGGAGGGGGGCGGCAGATGCACGCGCGCCCTCCTCTCCTTCTCCTTTCTCCTTCTTCTTAGTGCTACCGTAGGACTCCTGCCTCTCACCGAAGTGCTACTGCAGCTCATCGACACCGAGCTTATCCTCCCCGTAGTGTTGCTGCTCCGCCACGAGCTCGCGCATTCGTCGCCGCGCAGTGCCTCTGTTCGGTGAACGGGCCGGCACCTAGGACAGCTCCAATGTCCATGAGGATCACCTCGCTTTCCTCCGCCAGATGTGGCGGCTGCCCGGTGAGAACTACGTAAAGGTATGCACTCCCCTCGAGACATAGATCTCGACGGCGTCGGAGGATGGCGAACGCGTCATCTTCCGGTCGCATTTCCTTCACGGCCTGGGCCTACCGGCAAGCAGCTTCTTCCGCTCCTTTCTCCAATTCTATCGACTCCAGCCGCACCACCTCACGCCGAACACGGTGGTGCTATTGTCTGCCTTTGTTACGCTCTACGAGGGTTACCTCGGTGTTCTCCCCACCATCGAGCTCTGGGGGGAGTTCTTCTACACCAAGCTCGGCACCGCTGCCAAGAAGGAGGCAGCTCAGTGCGGAGCCTTCATCGCGGTGCGCCGTTCGGGTGCATGGAACTGCTTCCCGACTATCAGCTTGACACAGTCGGTCAAGCTGTGTCAAAAATCTTATTTCTACGTCAAGAATGTCCACCCGACACTGCACTTCGTCAATCTGCCGGCTTATATAGTTGGCCCGCTGGCTAAGCCCCACACCAATTGGCAATTCCGACCGCCTGGCCAAGAAGTTGGCGGACCAGGTGGCCCAGCACAAGGCGGATGTCCAGAAGCTCAAGGAGGCGAAAGACACCCTCCAGGCCGAGTTTGAGACTGAGCGCTCAAAGTAGGTCGAGAAGGAGGCGATCCTCACCGCTGGCTACGGCGAGATTGAGGACATGATTGACGGTAAACTTCTTTTTCTTTGGGATAACCGCCGACTGTATCCAAAGTCGGCTTCCGACTTCTGATCCTTGTTCTTCTTTGCGTAGACTTCTTTCCTGGATATGCCGTCACCGACGGCCAAGCCATCGAGGCTCGCCACGATGAGCGCATGAGTGAGGGAGTGGAGATCCCGCTCAACGCGCCTCGAGACATGAACAAGCAGCTCCTGGCCATCAGGGCGCGCCTGTAGCCGGCCCACCGTATGCTCCGCCGCCTTCAGCGCGCCGAGTCTCAGCTAGTTTCCACCCTCTGGCCGGGTGTCCAAGGTCCATGCACCCCTAGTAGGACCGCTGACTGGTTAGAGGTGTCAATCAACTACTTTGAGGCTTGGAAGGGCTCATTTGCTCGGGCAGGCGCCCAGAGAGCCTTGGAGTTCGTCAAGGAATGCCATCCTGAGCTGAACCTAGACCAGTTGGCCACGTTCTGGCAGAAGGCCAGCGAAGAGTTGGCGGCAGTGGGGCCTGCGCTCACTCGACGTGCGGTGACGATTGCCGAGTACACCGAGACCGGTGTCTTCCTCCCCGAGCTGGACGAGGAGGGCGTCGAGGTGCCGCCGAACTGGTTCGAGCTGAATCTGAACGACAACAAGTTCTCGGTGGAGGAAATTGCCTCCAACGATGAGGGCGAGGACGAGGAAGGCGAGGATGGTGAAGATGACGCATCGAAGGACAGAGTGGACAGCCAACCTCATCTCGATCAAGCATCGAGCAACGAGCCGCGTGCGAGTGCGCCGACTGCTGCCGACGGTGGCTGTCGGTGTCAAAACCGGCAGATCTCGGGTAGGGGGTCCCGAACTGTGCGTCTAAGGCGGATGGTAACAGGAGGCAGGGGACACGATGTTTTTCCCAGGTTCGGCCCTCTTGATGGAGGTAAACTCTACGTCCTGCTTGATTTATTCTTGATGATATGGATATTACAAGAGTTTATCTACCACGAGATCGGAGAGGCTAAACCCTAAAAGCTAGCCTATAGTATGATTGTCTATTGTCCTACAGACTAAAACCCTCCATTTTATATAGACACCAGAGGGGCTAGGGTTACACAAGGTCGGTTACAAAGGAGGAGATATATACATCCGTATTGCCTAGCTTGCCCTCCACGCCAAGTAGAGTCCCATCCGGACGTGAGACGAAGTCTTCAATCTTGTATCTTCATAGTCCAACAGTCCGGCCAAAGGATATAATCCGGCTGTCCGGATACCCCCTAATCCAGGACTCCCTCAGTAGCCCCCGAACCAGGTGTCAGGAGCCCGACTCGATGTCACATCGATCTAGCCGGTAACACCTCATATCACTTTGCGGCCTCACGCACGGTATCCCCATGGGTGTCGCCTTACCTTTGCCCGGGACCGTTTGCGCCTTTTTTCTCACGTATATGATAGTGTCGCTAGCATCCATATGATAAGGAGCCCGGGCTGACATGACTAGTCGTAAACCCAAAGTGGCACAGACTTACAGGGACAGGCATCCATGACCCAGCTTCGAACGTGTCGGTCATCAGCAAGTGGGTCCGGGCTGTAGCACTGGGCTAGCAGGACTCCGGTAAACCGGGCTGTAGCGGGCTAACAGGACTTCGCTACTCAAAGCATGACATTTCCCCGAAGGGACAGACACAGGAACGAAGAAGGACACATGCCGGCCAGCCTAAGTGTTCCAGAGCAGTAGCAAGCTACCATGGCTCAGCGGTAACACTAGGAGACATTTCCCGGTAAGAGAGGCTACTAAAGATAAACAACTAGATAGTCAGATCCCACACATACCAAGCATTTCAATCATACACACAATATGCTCGATATGTGCAAATACAACGAAGCATCACAACATGACTCTACGACACAAGTACTTTATTTAAGGCTCAGGGAGCCATACATATCATACACAAAGGTACGGGTCACACGACCCAACATTCAATTCATACAGTCATACAAACCAGCAGCGGAAGTAACTTGTCTGAGTACAGACAACTAGTAAAATAAAAGAGGCTTGGAAAGCCTAGCTATACTACGTGGTCCTTCACAAGCTCAGGGTCACCACCTGGGTCTTTAGCCTACTCGTTGATGTCAACGTCTACATAGAACCCATCAGAAGGGGTTGCAGCGTCTTCTGTAAAAATGTAAATTATAGCAACATGAGTACAAAGGTACTCAGCAAGACTTACATCAGATCCTACATACATGCATATTATCAAGAAGGGTTGGTGGAGTTATTGCAGCAAGCCAGCTTTGACTCTTGGCTAGACTATCCTACGATACTCCAACTTGAAATGGTTTTGCGCACACGAGTCCACTACTCACCACTTCAATACACTACCGAGGATCCACCTCCGTCTTCCTACGGAAGAGCCATCCTCGGCACTCACACTTATCTTGAGGCTTTTAGCAGTTTCCATTTACTTGTCTATGAACTGTATAGGCAACCAAGTAGTCCTTTACCGCGGACGCGGCTATTCGAATAGATTATGATAACCCTGCAGGGGTGTACTTCTTCATACATGTTTCCACCACTTAGCGTCTGCACACGACATGTGCTCGGCAGACTTCAAGCGAAAGCCGACGTGGGTGTAGACCACGACCTACCTAAACACTTAAGCCTCTAGTCCAGGTTTATCGCCTATTCAGGTTCCATCCGCAGGGAGTCCGGCCGAGGTTTCCCATACGGCCCCGAACGATGTGAACAGGGTTCCCGAGATACCTAACGGGTATTCGGTACACCCGTGCCACGTACCTACCGCATCACAGCCCACCCCTACGGTCAGCGCTGTCCACGGCCTCCAGTAGGCTACAAACACCAGAAACTACTTGCAACTCCTGGACAGAGAGCTAGGGTGAATAAGAAGTCGAGCGGGGTCATATTTCAGGGCCCAATGCATGGTAGTAGCTGTATCTTAAATCACACATACAGATCTCAGTGCTTAAGGTCGGCTTCAATGAAACAACCCACCATGTACTCCTACATGGCCTCTCATCGATACCTTTACCAAATCGTGTTCACCACACCACTCTCATTACCGACATAATCATTTCACTCTAGCCCATCACCCAGATGAACCAGACCTGACACGACTCTAAGCATAGCAGGCATAGCAAGGTAGGAACAACACATACATATGGCTCAATCAACTCCTACACATGCTAGTGGGTTTCATCTAGTTACTGTGGCAATGACAGGTCATGCAGAGGAAATGGGTTCAACTACCGTAGCACACAGCAGTTTGAAACGCGTTGTCTTAATGCAGTAAAAGAGAGCAGGAGCGAGAACATGGGATTGTATCGATATGATCAAATGGTTGGTTGCTTGCCTGATGGTTCGATGCACTGATACGGTTCTTCGTTAGGGTAATCACGGTACTCCTCGGAGGCAGAACCTGTCGCAAAGGACACCGATACACAACCATCACCAAACAATGTGCAACAATATGATGCATGCATGAAACATGGCAATATGAGTGTGTTGGGCTAATGCAACTAAAACCAGAAGGGTTTGAACAAATTTGAATCAAAGATTCAAATTTCAAACTCAAACATGGCCTTTTAAAGTGCTTTTCCTTGTTCTGCTTAAACATCAATTTAACTTGTTTGATCATGCATGAAAATAGTACAGATGGATAGATTGGATTTTTCTGATCATTTTTCATATATAATTTGTCCAATTTGGAGTTACAGAATAAAAGTTATGAATTTTTGAAGTTTAAATAATATTCTGGAATTTCCTGATTTAAATTAAATCCAGAAATATAAATATTGCGCCAGCATGACGTCAGCATGACGTCAGTGGTCAACTGCGGCTGGCTGGGGTCAAACCTGACGTGTGGGGGCCACACGTCAGTGACAGGGGGGTTTAACAGGGTTAAATTAATCCTAATTAGGGATTAGTGGCGCTGGGGCCCACTGGTCAGTGTCAGGGGGGTAGTTAGTTTAACTGATTCGGTTAGTGCTAATCCTAATTAGCTAACAGGGCTGGGCCCACCTGTCCAGGGACACAGGGGGGTTCCTGCCGTGGTCAAGGTGGGTCAAACCCACCGGCGACATGACGCCGGCGAGGCCCGAGACGGCGGCGCGATGCGGGAACGCGCTACAGGGCACGGGCCGAGGCCGTGCTTGGGCTTCGTTGGAGAGCCCTTGCTCCCGCGCGTCGAACGGTGGTGGTGGCCGTGCCTGGGGTGGTCTGTACCAACGACGGCGAGCTCGTGAGCGGCGGCCGCAGTTCGGGTGCGGTCGAATCGGCGGTTAGCATGCAGGGCGGTTGGGGAGGCGTTGGTGCGTGCTGCGTGCTCCTAGTGAGGTGTGGAGCACGATGGTGTGCTCGGCTTCGGAGCTAACGGCTGCCGTGGCCACGGCGGCGATGAGGCACGGCGGCGTCGAGCTTCGGAGCTCAAGGGGCGGCAAGCTACAGGATGCTAGGGACGGCGGGGCAAGGGGGAATCGGATCAGTGGCTCACCGCGGAGCTGCAGGGATGGTTAGCGGGCTCGGGGACGTCCGGTAGCTCCCGATTCGACGGCGACGATCTCCGGTGGCCGAGGAGGGGAACGGCGACGTAGGCGGCGATGCAGGGCTTCCGGAGGGCCGTGGCTGGTGGGGAGGAAGAGGGGGTCGCGGCGGAGCCTCCTGGGCTAGTCGGGGGAGCGAGGGGTGGCCGGTGACGGCTGCTATGGCGAACGGCGGCGATGGTGGTGTTCGGCCGTGTGAGAGAGAGAGCGAGGGAGAGGAGGGAAGAACCGAGGGAGAGTGAGAGAGAGCAGGGGGAGGGCGTGGCGTCGTCCGGGGCATCGAGCGAGGAGGGGAGGGCAGGCAGGCAGGCGAGCAGGTGGCGTGGCGCGGTGGCGCGCGCGCGCGCCGGCCACACTCCCCTCCCTCTGTCGAGGACGAAGACGACAGAGGAGGGAGGCGGGCTGGGCCGCCTGCTGGCTGGGCCGGCCAGCTGGCTGGGCCGCACAGGGAGGAGCCCAGGTAAGCTCCTCCTTTTATTTATTTTCTGTTTTCTAATTTCTGACATTTGTTTTGATTTAAATAAAATATTAAATCATTTATTTACCTTATGCCAATTTTTGCAGGAGCTAGATATATTATTCCAGAGCTCCTTTATAATTGGCATAATATTTGGACATATATTAATATATATAATAATATATTTCCAATGCAAATATTTATGCATTAATTCCAAATGCCCAAAATAAATACCTATGAGCTCTTAAAAATATTGGTTTGATTTTTATCTCTGTCCAATATTTTCAGAGAGCAACATGAGCATTTTCTTGGACCCTTTTGGAGAAATTTTTATTTGGATCATTTTCAAAAATGATTCTGAGGGTTTCACAAATCCCCATTTCAAGTTAAATGGAAATTTAAACATGATGCACACACTCTGATGCATGACTAGCTAGGGTGTGACAACTCACCCCCACTCAAAAGAATCTCGTCCCGAGATTTGGGTTCCTCCGGGAAGAAGGCGGGATACTCAAGTCGAAGACGATCCTCCCTTTCCCAAGTTGCTTCATCCTCAGAATGGTGCGACCATTGAACTTTGAGAAACTTGATATTATGACGTCGGGTGGTACGTTCGGCCTGATCGAGGATACGAATGGGGTACTCTCGATATGTAAGATTATCTTGGAGATCAAGCGTTTCGTGGTCCACTTCACGGATAGGATCCGAGAAGCAACGCCTGAGTTGAGAAACGTGGAAGACATCGTGGACTCTGGAGAGGTGCGGAGGTAGTTCCAACTGGTAGGCAACTTCTCCTCGTTTGGCGAGAATGCGAAAAGGTCCAATGTAACGAGGAGCCAATTTGCCTTTGATACCGAAACGATGGGTTCCCTTCAGAGGGGTGACCCGAAGATAAGCCTTCTCGTCAACCTCGAAAGTCATAGCCTTATGTTTTCGGTCATATTGACTCTTTTGACGAGATTGGGCTGTTTTCAACTTTTCACGAACGATGCGAACTTGTTCTTCTGCTTCCTGAATCATATCCGGGCCAAAGAATTGTCTTTCCCCGGTCTCTGACCAGTTAAGGGGTGTTCGACACCGTCGTCCATAGAGAACTTCAAAAGGGGCTTTACCCAAGCTAGATTGATAGCTGTTGTTGTAAGCGAATTCGGCAAATGGAAGGCACTTCTCCCAGTCCATTCCGAATGAGATAACAGAGGCTCGAAGCATGTCTTCTAGAATCTGGTTGACGCGTTCCACTTGACCACTCGACTGAGGGTGGAAAGCGGTGCTAAAGGAGAGACGGGTTCCCATAGCATTTTGGAAACTTTCCCAAAATCGAGAGGTGAAAAGACTTCCTCGATCCGAGTTAATTTCCAAAGGAACACCATGGAGGGACACTATTCGGGAGATGTATAAGTCTGCCAGCTGGCTAGCGGTTATACTCTCACGAACAGGTAAGAAATGGGCTACTTTGGAAAGACGATCGACCACGACGAAAATAGCATTATTCCCTCTCTTGGTCCTGGGAAAACCGGTAATGAAATCCATACCAATTTTATCCCATTTCCATTCAGGAATAGCTAAGGGTTGAAGGGTGCCAGCAGGCCGTTGATGCTCTGCTTTTACACGACGACAGACGTCGCAATTAGCAATATACTGAGCAATTTCTCTCTTCATCCTAGTCCACCAGAACCTCTGGCGTAGGTCCTGATACATCTTAGTACTACCGGGATGAATGGTGAGAGGAGATTCATGAGCTTCCTTAAGGATCAAACGCCTCAGGTTTCGCACTTTGGGAACCACTAGTCGATTCCCGAAGTATACGACCCCTTGATCATTAATGGAGAAGCAATTCGCAATTCCTTTCTGAATGTTTCTCTTGATGCGGGAGATTCCCGGATCTACCTTCTGTGCTTTGATAATCTGATCCGTAAGGGTAGGTTTTGCCACCAAGGTGGAAAGAAAACCTTGAGGTACAATGTGAAGGTTAAGCTTCCGAAATTCCTCATGGAGAAGCGGTTGACTTTGTTGTAACATCAGGTTGTTACAATAAGATTTACGACTTAGCGCATCAGCCATGACGTTGGCTTTCCCTGGGGTGTAGGTTATTCCTAAGTCGAAGTCTGTGATCAACTCAACCCAACGTCTTTGCCTGAGATTCAGATCCGGTTGGGTGAAGATGTACTTCAGACTTTGGTGATCAGTGAATATTTCGCAACGATTACCGAGGAGGTAATGTCGCCAGGTCTTAAGTGCATAGACTACGGCTGCAAGCTCTAGATCATGAGTAGGATAATTCTCCTCATGTGGGTGCAATTGCCGTGAAGCGTAGGCAATTACGTGTCGATCTTGCATGAGAATGCAACCTAGTCCTTGTCGCGAGGCGTCGCAGTAGATAACAAAGTCCTTGGAGAAGTCTGGCGGTACCAGTACGGGAGCAGAGGTCAGGCGTCTTTTCAGTTCCTGAAAGCTGTGCTCACATTGTGGAGTCCATTCGAACTTCTTATCTTTCTTGAGGAGTTCGGTTAGAGGTTTAGCAACCTTGGAGAAGTTCTCGACAAAGCGACGACAATAGCTCGCTAAGCCCAGAAAACTCCGAACTTGCTTGACCGATTCAGGTGGAGTCCAATTAAGGACGGCTTGAACTCGCTCAGGGTTAACAGCAATACCTTTACCAGATATTACATGACCCAGATAGGTCACTTCTGACAACCAGAATTCACATTTAGAAAATTTGGCATAAAGGCGATGCTCTCGAAGTTTCTTCAACACTAGCCTTAGATGTTCGGCATGTTCTTCCTCGTTCTTGGAGTAGATGAGTATATCATCGAGGTAAACCACGACGAATTTATCCAAATACTCCATGAAGATTGAGTTCATTAACCGAGAAAAGGTGGCTGGAGCGTTGGTTAAACCGAAGGACATGACGGTGTACTCGTATTGGCCATAACGAGTAACAAAGGCCGTTTTAGGAATGTCCCCGTTTCTGATTTTGATTTGATGGTAGCCCAACCTCAAATCCATCTTGGAGAAGACTGAGGATCCAGCGAGCTGATCATACAGGTCGTTGATCCTGGGAAGTGGATATTTGTTCTTGATTGTGACCAAATTGACAGGTCGGTAATCTACAACCATCCGGTCCGTACCATCCTTCTTCTTGACGAATAGGACGGGGCAAGCCCACGGAGATGAGCTAGGTCGGATGAAACCCTTTTTCAAGGACTCATCGAGTTGTTTCTTAAGCTCGGCTAGTTCTAGGGGTGCCATCTTATAAGGTCTTCTAGCAATCGGAACGGTTCCTGGAATGAGGTCTATTACGAACTCAACATCCCTGTCAGGTGGAACACCTGGCAATTCCTCTGGAAAGACATCCGGGAAGTCACGGACTACCGGAATGTCCTCAAGGTCTGGCAAAGGGCTGGCGTTAAGAGAATATAATTGTCGCTTGGCTATTCGGGTCAAGACATTGACTATCTTCCCCGAAGGATGGGTGAGTTGAACAGTCCTAGAGAAGCAATCAATTTGGGCATGATGAGCTGACATCCAGTCCATACCCAGAATGATATTAATATCTGAAGATTTAAGGGCTATCAAAGACGCGAGGAAAACAAGTCTGTCGACTTGGATTTCATTTCCATGGCTTACTCTAGAAGTTTGCCATTTGGATCCCGGAGTTGAATTACCATAGAGGTTGGCATATCACCGAATGCGACGTTATGCAAACGAGCATAATTTTCAGATATAAAAGAATGAGAGGCTCCTGTATCGAAAAGAACAGATGCCGGGTGGCAATTAACAAGAAGCGTACCGAGAACGACGTTGGGATCCTCTTGAGCTTCTTCGGCAGAGATACAGTTGACATGGCCACGTGAAGCGGTGACCGGCTTGGCGTGGAACACTTTTCCCTGTCGGCTTGCCACGGCCAACAGCTTTAGCAGACTGGTTGGGGTTGGTCTGGGGACACTCACGCATATAGTGGCCAGATTCCCCACACTTGAAACAAGTCACGGAACTGGTACGTGGAGGAGCATTGTTGGTTGGACCCCCATAGGGCTTGGCCGGTGCAGACTGTTGAACGGGCGAGGCGCCTGGAAAGGATGGCCTCGGTGTGAACCTGGGTGGCAGGGCGGTGTTGGGTACCCACACGCGGCGCTTCTGAGGACCAGCACCGGATGAGGAACCCATGTCACGGCCATGCTTGCGTGTTGCGTCATAGTCAGTCTGACCAGTTTCAGCACTGATGGCTTTGTTGACAAGTTTCTGAAAAGATGTGCACTCATGCAGACGGAGGTCGCGGCGAAGCTCAGGACTAAGGCCCTTACGGAACCTTGCTTGCTTCTTGGCATCAGTAGAAACTTCCTCGGTTGCATATCGTGCGAGATTACCAAACTCCCTGCTGTAAGCATCCACAGAAAGTCGGCCTTGGGTGAAACTGCAAAATTCTTCACGTTTACGGTCCATGAGACCCTCCGGAATGTGATGTTCACGGAAAGCCTCGCTGAATTCAGCCCAAGTAGTGACATGGCCCGCTGGGCGCATAGCTCCATAATTCTCCCACCATAGACTGGCGGGGCCTTCAAGATGATATGCAGCAAAGGTGACCTTGTCAGCCTCCGCTACCAGCGCGGAACGCAGTTTGTGAGAGATACTGCGAAGCCAGTCATCAGCGTCGAGAGGCTCGACGGAGTGGTGGAACGTGGGTGGATGCAATTTGATAAAATCACTGAGTGACACCACGTTAGTCCTCTGATGGTGTGCTGTGTTCTGTTCAATACGCTCCAACAAACGGTTGGTCTCCCGCTTGTTTCTCTCAGCTTCCATCATAACCTCGGCTAGGGAAGGAGGATGAGGCAGATTTGCATCCCTGACTTCACTGCCTTCGGCCTGCTCTTGAGGAGCAGGGTTAGTGCGCGTGTTGACCATCCTAGGTAAACAAGACAATGATTTAGTCAGGATGATAAAATTCCGACATAGGATATAAAATGTAAGGAATAACTCGAAATGCAAGATGATCATCCGTATGACATGGTAGATACAGAAACTGCTTCTTTATTCCATCGTCATACACACCATACAGGGTTTAGTACAAGACCAAACAAAGTACTATTACGGTGAAAAGAGGATTACATCTCATCGGAGGCATTCCAAGCTCCTATACATTATTTTTCTACACCTCCGGAAAGAGTACAAACTAGGTCATATCCCACGAGTCACGCGGGACGATAGACGACACAGCTAGTGCGAACTAGTGATACTACCACTAACTCAGACCGATCCGTAGTAGTCCTCGTAGAAGTCACCTCCATAGCCTGGAAGCTCAACATGATCATCCGGAAACAGACGATCTCGCGGAGCTTGTGGACCATAGGGGCTAGGATGAGGCCTTGGACCAACAGACGGTGGCCTGCGGGGACCGCGAGGTGGGGTGATGCCTCCTACATCACGCCAACCCATCACGTCTGGCAGAGCAGATCTCACAGGATAGAGATCGCGCATATCTGAATATCCAGCTTGCACCGCCGGTGCGAACCGAGTCAAAGTGGCCCAGTGGTCAGCACGGGTATTGAAGAGCTCTAACCTCAAGGCCCGATTTTCACGGTCCTTATCCTCGAGCATCTCAGCAGTGGTGCGAGTCCGTGAATCCTCCTGGGTGGGGTCAGCATAGATAGCCTGGAGATACCCTTGTGCTCCCGGAAGTGATCCTGGCATATACCGGAAATCAGAGTCCCGAAATAGACCAGATCTGACTCGCATAATGGTCATCATAGAGTAGGCGGCGTCCTGCACAGCCATCTCAATAGTAACCCCGAGTCCATAGGAGCAGTGAAGGGGCTCGGTGGATCCAGGATAAGATGGAAATATCCTGACAGTGCAGAGATACTGGCTTTGATTAAAGTCTCGGAATTGCTCTTCGACCGTGTACTCAGGATACCAGCGGTATCCAGCCTCAGTCATTACCCTGACCAACTTGGCAGTATGGCCGGGTACATCTAGGCATCGAGTCAGGCGAACCACTTGATTGAGGTCGCGAGTGGCCATCTGAAAGCACAATCATAATGCAAAGGCATTAGAATTTCTAGCAAAATTTCGGCAGCATAACAGCTGTAAATGCTCAAGAAGGATTTTGAGACATTTGACAAAGGATTTCGTACACACTCAACATCATCATATCAAAGTTCTGAATCCATTCTAACAACATAATGTGGTAGTAGAACTGAACTAGGCTTGTATCCATCAAACTTATAAGGTACTACTGATTAGTAACACGTGATCCTGATAGAGAGAATAGATCCTAATTCCTTAACCCCCGGTGGAAGAATGGACTGACTCAGATCAGAATGTCATAAGATAAAGGAGTAAAAAGAGCCTTACGTTCCAACCCACAAACAATTCCCCTACATATAACTAAAGAATTTCTAGACTCAACATCGACCAGTTTGGCTTGGAGAACCTACAGGCAGTCCGGCTCTGATGCCAACGCTGTCAGGACCCCGACTCGATGTCACATCGATCTAGCCGGTAACACCTCATATCACTTTGCGGCCTCACGCACGGTATCCCCACGGGTGTCGCCTTACCTTTGCCCGGGACCGTTTGCGCCTTTTGGCTCACGTATATGATAGTGTCGCTAGCATCCATATGATAAGGAGCCCGGGCTGACATGACTAGTCGTAAACCCAAAGTGGCACAGACTTACAGGGACAGGCATCCATGACCCAGCTTCGAACGTGTCGGTCATCAGCAAGTGGGTCCGGGCTGTAGCACTGGGCTAGCAGGACTCCGGTAAACCGGGCTGTAGCGGGCTAACAGGACTCCGGTACTCAAAGCGTGACATTTCCCCGAAGGGACAGACACAGGAACGAAGAAGGACACATGCCGGCCAGCCTAAGTGTTCCAGAGCAGTAGCAAGCTACCATGGCTCAGCGGTAACACTAGGAGACATTTCCCGGTAAGAGAGGCTACTAAAGATAAACAACTAGATAGTCAGATCCCACACATACCAAGCATTTCAATCATACACACAATATGCTCGATATGTGCAAATACAACGAAGCATCACAACATGACTCTACGACACAAGTACTTTATTTAAGGCTCAGGGAGCCATACATAACATACACAAAGGTACGGGTCTCACGACCCAACATACAAGTCATACAGTCATACAAACCAGCAGCGGAAGTAACTTGTCTGAGTACAGACAACTAGTAAAATAAAAGAGGCTTGGAAAGCCTAGCTATACTACATGGTCCTTCACAAGCTCAGGGTCACCACCTGGGTCTTTAGCCTACTCGTTGATGTCAACGTCTACATAGAACCCATCAGAAGGGGTTGCAGCGTCTTCTGTAAAAATGTAAATTATAGCAACATGAGTACAAAGGTACTCAGCAAGACTTACATCAGATCCTACATACATGCATATTATCAAGAAGGGTTGGTGGAGTTATTGCAGCAAGCCAGCTTTGACTCTTGGCTAGACTATCCTACGATACTCCAACTTGAAATGGTTTTGCGCACACGAGTCCACTACTCACCACTTCAATACACTACCGAGGATCCACCTCCGTCTTCCTACGGAAGAGCCATCCTCGGCACTCACACTTATCTTGAGGCTTTTAGCAGTTTCCATTTACTTGTCTATGAACTGTATAGGCAACCAAGTAGTCCTTTACCGCGGACGCGGCTATTCGAATAGATTATGATAACCCTGCAGGGGTGTACTTCTTCATACATGTTTCCACCACTTAGCGTCTGCACACGACATGTGCTCGGCAGACCTTCAAGCGAAAGCCGACGTGGGTGTAGACCACGACCTACCTAAACACTTAAGCCTCTAGTCCAGGTTTATCGCCTATTCAGGTTCCATCCGCAGGGAGTCCGGCCGAGGTTTCCCATACGGCCCCGAACGATGTGAACAGGGTTCCCGAGATACCTAACGGGTATTCGGTACACCCGGCCACGTACCTACCGCATCACAGCCCACCCCTACGGTCAGCGCTGTCCACGGCCTCCAGTAGGCTACAAACACCAGAAACTACTTGCAACTCCTGGACGGAGAGCTAGGGTGAATAAGAAGTCGAGCGGGGTCATATTTCAGGGCCCAATGCATGGTAGTAGCTGTATCTTAAATCACACATACAGATCTCAGTGCTTAAGGTCGGCTTCAATGAAACAACCCACCATGTACTCCTACATGGCCTCTCATCGATACCTTTACCAAATCGTGTTCACCACACCACTCTCATTACCGACATAATCATTTCACTCTAGCCCATCACCCAGATGAACCAGACCTGACACGACTCTAAGCATAGCAGGCATAGCAAGGTAGGAACAACACATACATATGGCTCAATCAACTCCTACACATGCTAGTGGGTTTCATCTAGTTACTGTGGCAATGACAGGTCATGCAGAGGAAATGGGTTCAACTACCGTAGCACACAGCAGTTTGAAACGCGTTGTCTTAATGCAGTAAAAGAGAGCAGGAGCGAGAACATGGGATTGTATCGATATGATCAAATGGTTGGTTGCTTGCCTGATGGTTCGATGCACTGATACGGTTCTTCGTTAGGGTAATCACGGTACTCCTCGGAGGCAGAACCTGTCGCAAAGGACACCGATACACAACCATCACCAAACAATGTGCAACAATATGATGCATGCATGAAACATGGCAATATGAGTGTGTTGGGCTAATGCAACTAAAACCAGAAGGGTTTGAACAATTTGAATCAAAGATTCAAATTTCAAACTCAAACATGGCCTTTTAAAGTGCTTTTCCTTGTTCTGCTTAAAACATCAATTTAACTTGTTTGATCATGCATGAAAATAGTACAGATGGATAGATTGGATTTTTCTGATCATTTTTCATATATAATTTGTCTGATTTGGAGTTACAGAATAAAAGTTATGAATTTTTGAAGTTTAAATAATATTCTGGAATTTCCTGATTTAAATTTAAATCCAGAAATATAATATTGCGCCAGCATGACGTCAGCATGACGTCAGTGGTCAACTGCGGCTGGCTGGGGTCAAACCTGACGTGTGGGGGCCACACGTCAGTGACAGGGGGGTTTAACAGGGTTAAATTAATCCTAATTAGGAATTAGTGGCGCTGGGGCCCACTGGTCAGTGTCAGGGGGGGTAGTTAGTTTAACTAATTCGGTTAGTGCTAATCCTAATTAGCTAACAGGGCTGGGCCCACCTGTCAGGGACACAGGGGGGTCCTGCCGTGGTCAAGGTGGGTCAAACCCACCGGCGACATGACGCCGGCGAGGCCCGAGACGGCGGCGCGATGCGGAAACGCGCTACAGGGCACGGGCGAGGCCGTGCTTGGGCTCGTTGGAGAGCCCTTGCTCCCGCGCGTCGAACGGTGGTGGTGGCCGTGCCTGAGGTGGCCGGTACCGACGACGGCGAGCTCGTGAGCGGCGGCCGGAGTTCGGCCAACGGCGGGTTAGGCGATGCAGGGCGCTAGGGGAGGCGTTGCTGCGTGCTACGTGCTCCTGGTGAGGTGTGGAGCACGATGGTGTGCTCGGCTTCGAGCTACAACGGCTCCAGCCACGGCGGCGACGATGCACGGCGGCGGCGAGCTTCGGAGCTCAAGGGGGCGGCAACTACAGGATGCTAGGGACGACGGGGCAAGGGGGAATCGGGTCAGTGGCTCACCGCGGAGCTGCAGGGATGGTTAGCGGGCTCGGGGACGTCCGGTAGCTCTCGATTCGACGGCGACGATCTCCGGTGGCCGAGGAGGGGAACGGCGACGTGGGAGGCGATGCAGGGCTTCCGGAGGGGCTTGGCTTGGTGGGGAGGAAGAGGGGGTCGCGGCGGAGCTCCTGAGCTCAGCGGAGGGGCGAGGGGTGGCCGGTGACGGCTGCTATGGCGAACGGCGGCGATGGTGGTGTTCGGCCGTGAGAGAGAGAGAGAGGGAGAGGAGGGGAAGAACCGAGGGAGAGTGAGAGGGAGCAGGGGAGGGCGTGGCGTCGTCCGGGGCATCGAGACGAGGAGGGGAGGGGCAGGCAGGCAGGCGAGCAGGTGGCGTGGCGCGGTGGCGCGCGCACGCGCCGGCCACACTCCCCTCCCTCTGTCGAGGACGAAGACGACAGAGGAGGGAGGCGGGCTGGGCCGCCTGCTGGCTGGGCCGGCCAGCTGGCTGGGCTGCACAGGGAGGAGCCCAGGTAAGGCTCTCCCTTTTAATTATTTCTGTTTTCTAATTTCTAACATTTGTTTTGATTTAAATAAAATATTAAATCATTTATTTACCTTATGCCAATTTTTGTAGGAGCTAGATATATTATTCCAGAGCTCCTTTATAATTGGCATAATATTTGGACATATATTAATATATATAACTAATATATTTCCAATGCAAATATTTATGCATTAATTCCAAATGCCCAAAATAAATACCTATGAGCTCTTAAAAATATTGGTTTGATTTTTATCTCTGTCCAATATTTTCAGAGAGCAACATGAGCATTTTCTTGGACCTTTTTTGGAGAAATTTTTATTTGGATCATTTTCAAAAATGATTCTGAGGGTTTCACAAATCCCCATTTCAAATTAAATGGAAATTTAAACATGATGCACACACTCTGATGCATGACTAGCTAGGGTGTGACACCAGGCTTCAATGACGATGAGTCCGGTGCATAGTATTGTCTTCGGCATTGCAAGGCGGGTTCTACTCCATCGTTCGAATGTTTGTAAAGCAGTGTCCGGTCCCATAAATGTTTGGACCTCTTGGCTTCTGTGCCCAATAAGGGCTTTCTCCCACGCATCGAATGAATACGAGGCGCCAGGGTGTTTTTACGTTCGCCCCCCTAGCCAGATAAATAAATTGTCTATTAAAGGGATGGGGATCCTTAGATCCGATCCATACCATCCTCCCCCAGTGAGAGTCCATCAGAGTGCGTTCCGGAAAGATCCATTTTAGCATGGCCGACCTCAGCAGCTCCTCCTCCCGCCCCCGAAGCCCTAAGCCCGGTGATTGGGAAAGGTGTTCAGTCCCACACAGTCATTTAGTCGAACTGCAGACTAAGGGATTTCACCCTCCGGCGTACATGGTGCCCGTTCGAGCCGGGCTTGCCACCTATAATGGCAGGGAGCAAGCGCAGAGCTTTCCCTGTCCCTCTATGGGGGAACGGGTCTTTCTTGTTCCCTATCTATTAAGGGTACTGGGATTTCCAATTCAGTCGTTCCTCCGCGGGCTCCTGGAGTTCTACGGCCTCCAATTACACAATTTCACCCCCGCCTCCATCCTACATATCGCCGGCTATGTGGCTCTCTGTGAGTTGTTCCTGGGCTGTGAGGCTCACTTCGAGCTGTGGAAAAGGCTATTTTGCCTCGTCCCTCACACACAGAGGGGGTCACTTTATCAAGTGGGCAGAGCCGAAATATGGCGCATCGCCGATACCGGATACTTGTCCGATACTCCGAAGAAGTCACCCGAAGACTAGCCTTTAGAATGGTTTTATATGGAGGACGTTCCCCTTCAGGACCCTGTTCGGCGGGGTCTTCTTGAGTTCAACAATGCTCCTCTGAAGAAACGCTGAAGTTGGCGCCCATGGAGCCCCCAGGTGGAAGACAATGGAGAAATCCTCTATCTGATGAACCGAATTAAAGCACTGGCTCGATCAGGATTGTCAGTAATCGAAGTTATGTCGATTTGCATAATGCGGGGAGTGCAACCACTTCAATATCGTGGGCACCCCTTGTGGTGTTATAATGGGGCGGATGACGCCACCCGTTGCGGGCGTAAGGGTCCGGACAATGCTGCCGCTTTAGCGAAAATTCTGTCCGAATTGTTCAAGGGTGAGGAAGAGGAGTTCACCCACATCAAGTTGGGTAAGTTATATCTCCCTGCTCCCATTTTTCCCGCATTCTTTGTCGTAAGTATTCAACTTGCCACCTTGCGGCAGGAATTGCGAAAAGCCATAAAGGAGGTCAGCAGCCCTTTCCACAACCAGAGGACCCTGACCGGGCCCTCAACTCCGGACTTGAAGAAGATTTGGTTATATTTGTGGAGCTGATAGACCGGCAGTTCTATTAGTTAAGATGCGACGATGCCATGGTGGCCATTATGGCTGACTATCCCGGACTACTCCCTGCATCGCACATAAGAAAAACCAAAAATCCCAACTCCAAAACTAGGATCCCCTTTTAGACACTTCGCTCACCATATACACATGGCATTTTTACAGGGAAGGCATTCGGGGTGCCCTGCCGAACCCGCAGCAACGCGCCAACATGAGGCACCGAGGCCGGGTAGGCCAAAAAGGAAGGCGGTCAGGATGGAGACGCCGATGCAAAGGTATAACAAACCACGCTCCGTGGTTGTCGTCTTTCTTGAAATATAATGACGCCCGTCTTTCTTTAACAGAAAAAACGGTCGCCGGAATATGTCCGGCGATGTTACTAATCACGCTTCCACCAGCCGGGCGCCAGGACCGGACATAGAGGCGGAAGCCGATATGGGGCGGGCGCCAGGTAATCCCCCTATAGAGGATGCAGATAGATTATCCTCTACAAACTCAGAGGTGGAAAGCACCATGAATCATAGGCGCCGCCGGGCCGTACTCCGTGACGCTTGTTTCTCACCAGAGGCATTTGATGCCTTCAATTCTGGATAGGCGTAC
Source organism: Triticum aestivum (assembly GCF_018294505.1). NCBI lineage: Eukaryota > Viridiplantae > Streptophyta > Magnoliopsida > Poales > Poaceae > Triticum > Triticum aestivum. The sequence continues at coordinate 73,893,846 of NC_057806.1, read as the reverse complement.
CTCTGAGCTGCTCAAGATGGTCTAGCCAGAGCCACGGATCAGTATGTAAAGGATGTACGGGTAAGTAAATCTGATGATTTATATGTATCAGTAGCCCCTGAGACTTGAAATAGTTAGCAAAACTGATTTAAGGATCATCTTTATTGTGCAGGTTCTTACAGAGAAGAATACTAGGCTGTCATAGGAGCTAGAGGAATGCAAGACCCAACTGCAGGCTGCTGTGGCCGCATTGCAGGAACCGAAAAAGTCACCTGCTGGTAACATTTACTTTAAAGAATGATGGTTACCATATAGTGTGCGGCATGGCTGCAGATCTAACAACACATGTTGAAGATGAATCCGGAGAAAATCCGGAGGACCAGCATGTTATGCGACAACTAGAGGCTGGCAAATGCGTGCTGACTAAGGTTAGGCGGGAGAAAAACAATCTCCAAGACGCCAATATTAAGCTGAGCATGGAACTAAAAGACGTTCGGGCCAGCTTGCAGACTCCGAGAAGGACAATAAGCGGCTTCGGCGTAGCATATTCAATAAGTTCTTGAACAAATCCTTTTAAAGGAGTTCGGCAATGAAGCTGACTAACAACGTTATGTCTGTAGGTATGCTGACGGCTCGTCCCGTGGAGGAAATGCCTGGGTCTGTGGGTGATCTTCTATCCGAGCTGTCACATCTGCACGAACAAGTTCGGCAGGTGATGTAGGGTGTTGCCCAGGCCTTGTGGTCGTCCGTTTCCCTGACAGAAGGCATGCAGAGCTTGTGGAGATGCTCAAGGGAGCACGGCGGCGCTTCCAATTATGGAAGATATCAGCCTGCCGACAGGGTGCCAGAGAAGCCTGGGCCATGGTGAAGACGCGGTATACCAAGGCAGACCCAAATCACATGGCCGAGGTCGGACCTGTGGGGCCCTATGGAAAATAGATCCCCGTTAACTTAGTTTATGGGCAAGTAGAATTAGCCGCAAAGTATTCCCAGTAGGATTGTAAGCTAGATCGCCTGTTGGATGGTATAGAAGAGGAGTTTAGTCAGTCTGCATGACTATGTAATGAAAGTGACATGTATAATGCCTTCTAGCCGGATTGTAGATCATTTGTCTTGGCGGACCTTTTCGCTTCAACCTCGGGACCTGATAGTCCGGAGTGTATCCGAATACCCGGGCAGTTATATAGGAACCGGGGCATGCGTGGAGACCAGGCGTAGGGGTCATAAGTGCTTGAACAGACAAGTGTCCAACTAGTTATGTTATATTACATGGGTAGTAAGAAACATCTTCCAGGGAGAATAGTTCCGTTAAGGGTTCCTTTCCCTGGGTAAGCATGCCCTAAAGTGCATGTCCGGACTGCGATAGGAAATGCATGAAAAACATCTGGGGCAGATATGGACAATAAATAAAAATCATCTTTTGTTCACCGACCGAATATTCCCTTAAGAATGCTAGCTTTCGGCTTCACCCAGTCTGAGGTACATGTCCGGCTAACCCGGCAGTAACAATCGCAGAGGTGCTCCCCTTATGCCCTAGCCGAATTAATGGGAACGCAGGGCATAAATACAAGAGCCAGGCAACCCTGCTTGGCCAAAACTTAAGTCATATCGATGCATATAATGGCAAAAAAAGGTACATGCGGCTAGCCAAAGGCCCAGATAAATAATTAAGCTTCTGTGAAAGAAGCCCCCAGGTATTATGAGTGCGGCTAGCGCATCTATAATGTGCAAGTGAGGCACAAGTTGGCCCTTAAAGGCCTAGAGAAATAATAACAGAAAGGAAGAAAGGAAAACAAGACAGATAATGTACATGCAAAAAAAGGACAAAGGGAGGGGACGAACATAGGGTCCGGCGCTAGGCGTAGAATCTTCGGAGCCTGGCCGCATTCCATGGGTTTGGCTCGAGTCGACTAGTCGATGCATCCTGCAGTCGGTATGCTCCACCTGTCAGAACTTGGTCAATAATGAAGGGACCTTCCCATTTTGACTCGAGCTTGTTCTTTTTCTTATCCGGCAGGCGTAGAACTAGTTTGCCAACGTTATAAGTTTTGGGCAATACTTCTCTGCTTTGTTATCTGCGATCCTGTTGCTGATAAAATGCGGAACGGGCTTTGGGTAAGTTGCGCTCCTCCTCCAGGGTGTCCAGACTGTCCTGCCGATCGAGCTCGGCTTCTCTTTCTTCGTACATGCGCACTCGAGGTGAGTCATGAATTATGTCACAGGGCAAGACTGCCTCTGCGCCGTACACCATAAAGAAGGGTGTGTATCCGGTACTACGATTCGGCGTGGTCCGCAGCCCCCAGAGTACGGAGTCGAGCTCCTCTACCCAGTGTGTGTTAGACTCCGTTAAGGAACGCACTAATCTGGGTTTAATGCCGCTCATTATAAGACCGTTTGCTCGCTCGACTTGGCCATTGGTTTGTGGGTGATAGACTAAAGCATAATTGAGCTTGATACCCATTTTGCTGCACCAAAGTTTTACCTCATCGGCTGTGAAGTTTGTGCCGTTGTCCATGATGATGCTGTGGGGGACGCCATAACAGTGTACGACCCCAGATATGAAGTCTATCACTGGTCCGGATTCGGCTGTTTTAACAAGCTTGGCCTCTATCCATTTGGTGAATTTATCCACCATGACCACCAAGTATTTTTTCTTGTGGGTTCCTCCTTTAAGGGGTCCAACCATGTCAAGCCCCCAGAAAGCAAAGGGCCACGTAATGGGGATTGTTTGAAGGGCGGTGGGTGGCATGTGGCTTTGATTTGCAAAGAGCTGGCAACCGGCGCAATGTTGGACCAAGTCCTGTGAATCTGCCCGGGCCGTTGGCCAATAGAATCCTGTATAGATGGCCTTGCTTACAAGAGCCCGGGCTGTGGCGTGGTGATCGCCGAGTCCGGCGTGGATTTCTGCTAAAAGGTTTCGCCCTTCCTCTTCGGAGATGCATCTTTGAAGGACTCCGGTAGTGCGTTTTTATACAATTCTCCCTCGTGGACCCTGTAGGCCTTAGATCGCTGCACTATGCAGTGTGCCTCATTTTGTTCCTCCGGAAGTTCCTGCCTAGTTAGGTAGGCCAAGAATGGTTCTGTCCACGGGGCTATAATGGCCATTATTACGTGGGCTGAAGGTGTGATTTCGGTGGCGGGGCCTCCGGTTGTGTCAGGGTATTCGGTATCGGGCATTTTTGCCGGGTCCGGACTATGGTTGCTAGTGTCCCCTTCCCATACTACGGATGGCTTTAACTGCCTTTCCAGAAAGATGTTGGGGGGACCGCATAGCGTTTTGCGCCGATGTGGGCGAGGATATCCACCGCCTGATTGTTTTCCCGAGCCACATGGTGAAATTTGAGCCCCTCGAACCGAGCTGACATTTTTAGGATGGTGTTTCGGTAGGCCGCCATTTTCGGAGCCTTGGCGTCAAAGTCTCCATTTATTTGGGATATTGCAAGGTTTGAATCCCCATGCACCTCTAGGCGTTGAATGCCCATGGAGACTGCCATCTGAAAACCATGCAATAGGGCTTCGTATTTGGCTGCGTTGTTGGAGTCTATGTACAATATTTGCAGTACGTATTGAACGGTATCTCCAGTTGGGGACGTCAGGACGACGCCAGCCCCTAGACCAGCCATCATTTTAGAACCGTGTCAGGACCCCGATTCCAAGTCACATCGATCTAGCCGGTAACACCTCATATCACATTGCGGCCTCACGCACGGTATCCCCATGGGTGTCGCCTTACCATGGCCCGGGACCGTTTGCGCCTTTTGGCTCACGTATATGATAGTGTAGCTAGCATCCATATGACAGAGAACCCGGGCCGAAAAGGCTAGTCGTGAACCCAAAGCGACACAAACCTATGGAGACAGGCATACGTGAATCACATCAAGCATGTCGGTCATCAGCTTGTGAATCCGGGCTGTAGCACTGGGCTAACAGGACTCCGGGGAACCCGGGCTGTAGCAGGCTAGGCAGGACTCCGGATGTCACCGCGTGACATTTCCCCGAAGGGACAGACATAGGAACGAAGTGAAACACATGCCGGCCAGTCAAGTGTTCCGAGCAGTAGTGCTGGGCTAGCAGGACTCTGGTGAACCGGGCTGTAGCGGACTACTATGGCTCGAGAATCACTAGACTACATTTCCCCATAAGAAAGGCTGCCAAGGATAAACAACTAGATTGTCGGATGCCACACATACCAAGCATTTCAATCATACACACAATATGCTCGATATGTGCAAATACAACATGGCATCACAACAAAACTCTACAACTCAAGTACTTTATTTAAAGGCTCCAAAGAGCCATACATAACATGTTCATACAGGTAGGGGTCACACGACCCGACACTCAAGTCATACAAGCATACAAGCACATGCGGAAGCAAATAGTCTGAGTACAGACACTAGAAAGAAAGAAGGCTTCTCGAAGCCTGTCTATCTACATAGGGCCCTCCATGGCCAGGATCACCACCTGGGTGGTTAGTTACTCGTCGACATCAAGGTCTACATAGAACCCATCAGAAGGGGCTGTGTTGTCCTCTGAAAATAGTAATTAAGCAAACATGAGTACCGAGGTACTCATCAAGTCTTACATCAGAACCTTCTATACATGCTTGTTCTCAAGAAGGTGGTGGAGTTATTGCAGCAAGCCAGCTTTGACTCTTCGCTAAGCTATCCTACGAGACTCCACTAGAAAAACAGTTTTTCACACACGAGTCCACCTATCACCAACACAATACTCCACCGGGGATCCTCCCTCGTCGTCCTACGAGAGGGCCATCCTCGGTACTCACACTTATCTTGAGTCTTTTAGTACTATCCATTAACTTGTCTATGAACTGTATAGGCAACCAAGTAGTCCTTTACCGCGGACATGGCTATTCGAATAGATTTATACCCTGCAGGGGTGTACTTCTTCACACATGTTTCCACCACTTAGTGTCTGCACACGACATGTGCTCGGCAGACTTCAAGCGAAAACCGACGTGGGTGTAGACCATGACCTGACTAACCGCACAAGTCTCTAGTCCAGGTTTATCGCCTATTCGGGTTCCATCCGCAAAGAGATCCGGCCAGGGTGTCCTCAACGGACCCAAACGATGTGCGCAGGGTTCCCGAGACACCAAACGGGCGACTCGGTACATCGTGCCATGGTGTATCTACCGCATCATAGCCCACCCCTAGGATCAGCACTACGCACAGCCGCCAACACATAACCTACAAACACCAGAAACTAGTTGCAACTCCTGGACAGAGGATGAGAGGGGTCAGTAAGTCGAGCGGGGTCATATTTCAGGGCCCAATGTGTGGTAGTAACTGAATCTTAAATCACGCATACAGTTCTCAGTTCTTATGGACGGCCTCAATGAAACAACCCACCATGTACTCTTACATGGCCTCTCATCGATACCTTTACCAAAACATGTTCAACACCTCCCTCACATTACCGACATAATCATTTCACTCTAGCCCATCACCCGGATGAACCAGACCTGACACAACTATAAGCATAGCAGGCATAGCAAGGTAGGAATCACATACATGGCTCAATCAACTCCTACACATGCTAGTGGGTTTCATCTAGTTACTGTGGCAATGATAGGTCATGCAGAGGATAAGGGTTCAACTACCGTAGCACACAGCACTTTGAATCGCGTTGTCTTAATGAAGTAAACAAGAGAAGAAGCGAGAACATGGGTTTGTGTCGGAATGATCAATGGTTGCCTGCCTGATGTAGTGGTAGTAGGGTACTGCCCTTCAAACGGATACTCGGGGTTATCCTCGAAGGCGGAACCTACCACGAAAGACACACCGAACATAATCGACACATGACAATATGCAACAATATGATGCATGCTATGACATGGCAAAATGAATGTGTCTTGGCCTAATGCAAGCTAAAACAGAAGGGAATGAACTCATTTGAATCAAAGATTCTAATGTTAGTTCATTTAACATAGCCTTATTAGTGCATTATCTTATTTTGCTTAAACAGCAAGGTTAACTTGTTTTGTCATGCATGAAACCATTACAGATAGATAGATTGAATTTTTCTGATCATTTTTCATATATAAATTGTTTGATTTGGAGCTATGGTTGATTTTCTATGATTTTTAGAAGTTTTGGCTATTTTCTGGAATTTCCTATTAAAGAATAAATCCAGAAAAAGATTTACTGCGTCAGCATTGCGTCAGAGTGATGTCAGCGAGTCAAAGGCGCCAGGACCAATCAAACCTGACTGGTGGGCCCTGTCTGTCAGTGTCTCAGCTAATTAACAGGATTACGTTAGTACTAATTAACTGTCAGTGGGGCATGGGCCCACATGTCACTGACTAAACTAATTAAAAATAGTTAACACTAATCCTAAACTAATTAGCAGGCCGACCCCACCTGTCATATGCCCAGGGGGGAAGTCAACCTGGGCCCACGCGTCAGTCCATGGTGAAAAGTGGTCAAACTCGCCGGCGTTTAGCCGCCGACGAGGCCAGACGCGGCGGAGCAGCGCGGGTTTTGCACTCCGGCGACCAAAAGGACGACGGAGACCATCTATGTGATGCGGGGAGTGAGCCTTGTCGAGTGGTGGCAGTGGGTGGAGCTGGGGTGGCCGGAAACGACGGCGGCGAGCATGTCCGCGGTGGCCGGAGTTCGGGCAAGGTCGAACTAGTCGCTAGCAGGCACGACAAGGGGCGTGCGGGGGTGCTACGAGCTCCTGCGAGTGCGTTGAAGATGATGGCGTGCTCGGTTGTGACCCAACGTGGCTGTGGCCACGACGGCGACGTGCGGTGGCGGCGGCAAGCTTCGGCTCCGATGGCCATGGTGGTTAGAGGACGCGGACGAGCGCGGGGAGAGGGAGAAATGGTGGCGGAGCTCACAGCGATCACGAAGAGGGGCTCGTCTTGCTCGGAGACGGCTTGGTGACAGCGAATCCGTCGATGGAGTCCGGCGGCCATGCTCGGGGAAGACGACTTGTGGCGGAGATGTGGGGCTCCCGCGGTGGCGTGGCTCGGGGTGGAAGGAAGAGGGGGTCGAGGCGGAGCCTCTGGGCCGGGCAGAGAAGCGAGGGAGAGGCGGTGGCCGTGGTGGTGCTTGTCAGCGGCAACGGCCGCGCTCGGCAGGGGATGGGGAGAGAACCAGAGGAGGGAGAGGGGCACGGGGAGAGTGGGGAGAATGAGAGGGGAATGAGAGGGAGTTCATGGCACTCGTAGGCGTGCCCGGGGCGTCGGCAGAAGCAGGAGGTGGCCGGCGTGTGGCCGCGGGCGCCGGCCACGTGCCTCTCGTCCTCCTGGCAAGTGGAGGAGGACGACTGGCAGGAGCCAGTGGGCTGGGCCGAGCTGGTGGGCTAGGTGGGCTGCGCCAGGTAAGTCTCTGTTCTCTCTCTCTTTTTCTGTTTTTCATTTATTCTATTTTTTCTATAACTTCAGGGCTCTATATATTAAAAATGCCAGGGCATTTCCAAAAATCATAAAATTAATCATGGCTACTGCTTAGAATATATCCAACAGCAAACAGTTTAGCTTATGATTATTTGAGCATTTAAAATATTTTATAGCATTTAAATGCCCAAATGCAAATAATATAAGAATTAATCCAATGACCTTAAGATGTCCTAGGAAAATGTGCACCATTTTTGTCAAAGGTTTTAACCCAAAACAAAAAGGGTGGGCTTTTTAGAAGGGCATTTCGGGTTCATTGAAAAAGTTTTTAGTAAACCCTAGTTGTTCTAGGGGGTGCTGGGGGTTCTGTCATCCCCATTTCGAATTTAAAATAAATTTAAACATGATGCACATGTTCAACCAAACCTAATGCATGAATAACACAGGGATGTGACAAACCGTCGAAGTGCATGATCCAATTGGAGTATGCGCTGTACTCCTTAGGGAGATCGGCATCCGTCCATTCACGACAAAGTCGGCCAATACTTGCGACTTAATGGCTCGTCGAGGTTTGTATGTTATGTCAAAAGGGAGGAGCTCAATAGCCCATTTGGCAATCCGGCCTGTAGCATCGTGGTTGTTTATAATATCATTAAGTGGCACTTCCGAGGCTACTGTAATCGAACACTCTTGAAAGTAGTGTCGCAGCTTCCGGGATGCCATGAATACCGCATAGGCTATCTTTTGATAATGTGGGTACCGTGATTTTCATGGAGTGAGGACAGTGGATACATAGTATACCGGCTTTTGAAGAGGGCATTTATGTCCATCAGCTTCTTGTTCGATGACAAGAACTGTGCTTACAACTTGATGGGTTGCCGCAATGTACAACAGCATTGGTTCGCAGATGTTTGGCGCGGCTAGGATTGGGTTGGTTGCCAAAATGGCCTTTATTTCTTCCAATCCGGCTGTGGCAGCGTCCGTCCACTCAAAGTGTTCGGTGCACCGGAGGAGGCGATAAAGGGGTAAAGCCTTTTCTCCTAAGCGGGAGATAAAGTGGCTTAGAGCCGCCACGCATCCTATTAACTTTTGGATTTGTTTGAGGTCTGTTGGGGTAGCCAACTATGACAAAGCTCGGATTTTGGCCGGGTTAGCTTCAATACCTCTACTGGAGACAATGAAACCCAGGAGTTTTCCGGCTAGTATGCCGAAAACGCATTTTTCCGGATTGAGCTTAATGTCGTATGTTCGGAGGTTGTCGAATGTGAGCCTCAAGTCGTCTATCAAAGAGTCGACATGTTTGGTTTTGATGACCACATCGTCTATGTATGCCTCTACAATTTTGCCAATTTGTTTCTCCAGACATGTCAGAATCATGCGCTGATATGTTGCGCCGGCGTTTTTGAGCCCAAAAGGCATTATGTTGAAACAGAAGGGACCGTATGGTGTGATGAATGTCGTTGCGGCTTGGTGAGACTCCGCCATCTTGATTTGGTGGTAACCGGAGTATGCGTCGAGGAAACACAATGACTCGTGTCCTGTGGTAGCATCGATAATTTGGTCGATGCGGGGGAGGGTGAAGGGATCCTTTGGGCTGTGACACCCCAAAATTTTGACCTTGTTTTAATAAATTAAAATTTTGCCAGGAAATTAAAACTTTTATTTTCTGGGCTCCCTTTTTATTTTTGAACCTTTTCCTCCCTTGATTTATGGAGTTTTTCCCCAAAGTGAAAACTTTTCAAATATGTTTTTGGACTTGTTTAACCTCTCAAGAAAAACTTTTCTTTTATTAGTAGAACTAATTACATAATTAATTTGCTTGATCTTTATTTTCTTGAAAAATGGTTTTTCCAAGGTTACATGGCCATATTTGAACTACAACCATTTTATAAATTCACAAAAAGTTCCAACCAAAATTTGGAGATGTCATGTGATGTTTCTAAATCACTTTTATGCAAAAATATCTTTTATTCATGTAATATTTTGAGCTCTGCACCCAATTTTCTTCTCTGGTCCAGAGTGCAATTTTGCACTACAACCCATTTAAATACTTCTTTCTAGCCTCCACCAAAATTATGGGATGTTGGTAGTAGCTTATGATTCAACTTTATGCAAAAACCCAGTGATGTTATTTGCAAGTTTTGAGTGAATCAACCTCATCTTCATTCTGGTCCAACATGATGGTTTGTACAGCAACCATATCCTTGCTTGCTCTTTGGCCCTTGAGCTTTCTCATGCTTGTAGTGCACCTTGCCAAACCCTTAAGTCCAGGAGAGTGGTCCCATTGGATGACTCTAAGTGCTTGAAATCATGACCTTTTCTTTCTGTCCAAAACTGATGTTTTGCAAAACTTGCACTAACAAGTATCTGCTTTTGGCAAACTAACTTCACCACCTTCTCATCTAAAGAGACCACCATCTGGAGTTTTTGGCCACTCCAAGACCTGCGTAAGTGACCTTTGCATTTTGTCAAACACCTTATGGGCATGATCAGTTTTGACATGGGTTTGTGTTTGCTCTATGAACTTGATCCCCTGACCAAACCAGCCTGTCCAATGGTGTTTCCCTAGCCTATAGCCCCACCCTGCTAACCCTCTTGCGGTTTGGAACCCCCCAGCATGCCATGGCATTTCGTCGAGCATGTTTCGTGCATGCTCTGGGCGCGAGGAGAGCACGCGTTTTGCACGTGCCGTGCCGAGCCGACGCGTCGCGCCCCTGGCCTTTCCCGCTCTGCAGAGCCACGCCACTCGCTCTCCTCCTCACCACGTCACGCCAAGCAGGCCCTGGTGCCCTGCAGCACCACCGTCAGAGCCGCTTGGCGGCATGCCCGCGGCCGCATCCGCCACCACCATGGGCAGCACCGCCCAAACCACCACAGCGCGCCAGCTCGCCTCTTTCGACAATGTAGTGGTCGTCGTTAGCCCCTTGAGCTAGCCAGCCACCGCCACGTCACCCTGCAGCACAGAGAGGCGGTTCACCGCCGTTCTTATCCCCGACCGCCGCAAACCGACTTGGACGTGCTATAATGAGAGGTCCCCGAACTCCCCCGAGCACGCAGGCAACCTCAGGCCACCCCAATGGCGCTCCCCTAGCTCGCATTCGACCTAGGGAGGTTTTGTTCCCCGTCTCCGGCAACTCCTGCCGCCGCCACCGCCCCGGCCATTCCAGCACCTCTAGTACCTCTCCCTCTCCACTCTCTCCACTAGGAGCCTTCTCTTCCTCCCGCGAACACTTCCCCCTGCTCGATTTTGATCGGGAGCCACCGCAGCCCCAAAAGTACTTTGCTCCCGAGGCCACCTCCGCCGAGAAGCTCGCCGCTGGCAGCTCCCTCCGTCCCCTCCTACCTGACGACCATCGGGAGGACCTCCCTTGAGTGGCAGATCCATCCCCGCCCTCGGGACGCCGCAAGGAGGCGCCATTCGCGGACGACGATCGCCGGAGTCCTGCCCCCTCTCGGGCAGAGGAAGGAGAGGGAAATGCGACTGGTCAAACCTGACCAGTGGGCCCCCTGGACCCACTGTCAGCGACCCCGCGCCTGTCCATGTGGGATTAAGTGAAAGCATATAATTCTCCAGTACGTTTTCTCTGCACCAAAAGCGTATTCGAGACTGAAGCGTTTTCTTTTTGTTTTATTTTTAAAAACAGATTTGACCAGAAATTTGACTATCTATAACTCTTTGAATATAGCTCCAAATGAATTGATTCTTTTTCCTACATCTCTCAAATTTTGTCTAGTTTATTTTAAGATTTATTTGAAAATTTTCCAAACAACTTTTTTGTACTGTTTTTGAAATATGTGTTATTTGCATATTTTTGAAAATAGGATTTTGGAGAGAGGAAGAAAACTTTCAAAAGTTTTGGAGAGCACCCCCACCTCTCCACACCTTGAAGGCAAGCATTCTGAACCCTGGCATAATATTTCTGGTGTGTTAGTTGATAAGATTATAGCACCACCTCATTTTAGAGAACTCGTTATTTTATGTGGTGATACGATCATTTGCATGGATGCATATTAGTGATTTCCTTGCTATTGGAAATGAATATACATGTGATGGTAATCATCCTCATGTGCCTTGCATGCATGCCGGAAAGGAACCCGGGAAAGCCTCTTCCTTGGGTAGGCGTGAGCTTGTCGCCGGTCTCCGTCAGGACGGTTATGTCCGGTATGGCATAGTAAGGTATAATGGGTGGTGATTCTGTTGGTTGAAATGTATTTGTTATACATGTCATGCAGGGAATTCATAAGCCTCCTGAGTCGGCCATAGATCGAGTCTTGTTCCGGTAACCCCCATACTTGTTTCGTACTGCCACTGGTCCCTACTGTAAGTGGGGTATGGTTCAGTAAGTTGTTAACCCTTGTCTTGGCACACACCGTACAGAGAGGCCATGGTGGAAGATACCGGTTGTAGCCGGTAGGCATGCCACCTGGTCCGGGGCATGGGTGTTTCCGGTTGGGACCGAGAGGGGGGCACCCCTTAGAGCGCGCGATAGAAATTTGATCCCATGCTACGCGAGGTTGTAGCCTCCCCACTTAGAGTTTTGCTTAACAGGTGTCATGGGTGATTCCAGACACGAGTAAAGTTAAGCTGGTGTGTGCAAGTCAGGCGTGTTTTCAACTAAAAGACCGTAGACAGAATTAGTTCCGATGAACTAAAGAAATCCGTTACTCGTGGGTAAAGAGTACACCCTCTGCAGAGATATTAAACCTATTCGAATAGCTGTGTCCATGGTTAAGGATTACAGTCTGGGATGGGTCAAGTGTAGGTCTTAGTGTCGGTCTTCAGAGGAGAAACTACTAACCCGAATACTGATTATGACTTGTGATATATGATGGTTATGATTATTATCATTATGGACTAGCCGTTTGCATTATTTGAAATAATGAATATCCCTGGGACGGTACCACCCCCTGGATATTCACTATGATTATGTTTATATATATAAGCCCTTTATGTGGCGTCGCTTAGACGCCCGACTGTGGCAGGTTCATTATTTCATTTACTTACAAGCCCTTTATGTGGTGTCGCCCAGAAGCCCGACTATGGCATGCTTGTTATTTTATTTACTTCATAAGCCCTTTATGCGGTGTCGCTCAGACGCCCGACTGTGGCATGCTTGTTATTTTATTTACTTCATAAGCCCTTTATGTGGTGTCGCTAAGATGCCCGACTGTGGCATGCTTGTTATTTATTTACCTTATAAGCCCTTTATGTGGTGTCGCTAAGACGCCCGATTGAGGCATGCTCACTTTTACTATCCTTTCGAGACGTCGCTTCAGACATCCGATCGGTGCATTTTATTTCTATTCTCTCATTGCATATTCTGGTTGCATATAAATAACCTGCTTGCATGCATCAAGATTTTATTTATGACTGACGATGTGATCATAGAATATTTCAGTGTATGTTGATCAATTATATTATACCTGTGTTCTTAATGTTTGCGAGTACATTCAAAGTACTCACTGGCTTGTCCCTGGCTATTGTCTTGGCCAGATTGCTTGCTTGGAGAGGAGCGTGGCGATGACAGCCTCGGGACCTAAGCAACGGTGATAGCAGCCTCGCGAAGATAGGAATTAACCTGGTCAGCTGTTCTTGTGGGAAATGGAGTCCCATAGACCGTGGTGATCCACAAACCGCTTCCGCCCTCAACCACTAGAAACCATTTGATGTACTCATAGGCCACAATGGTCTTGTACTACACATTTTGTATTTTTGCTTGGAATTTCTGTATCAAGCTGGCGCCTCATCAGCTAATAGTAATCCTGGGGGCTGGTGAGTACAACGGCCATTTTCTGGAAATTAATACCCGGAAAACCGGTCGCGACAGACTTGGTATCAGAGCCAGGCTGACCATTGGCTAATCCTATCTAGCCAGGTCGAAAACCCTAGGTAAACCAACCCACCAGGCCATAACCAAACCCCAGCCAAGCTTCTCATGCAAGATAGCCACACAGTGACCCCGACACATTTTGTAGTCGGTGCCCAACCTATCAACCTAGCCTGTCGATCACGCACCAGTGACCAACACCCAAGGCGTCTCATTCACAAGTGTGCGAAGGAAGACTCCGTCCCCTTTTTCCTATTAAAAGGGCACGCTAGCCCCAACTCAGCACAGCACAGCCGCTACCCAAAACCGAGCCTTAATGCCTGGCCCCGTCGTGCACAATGAGACCACAGCAACCAACCTTGGAGGCTTTGTGACCATACTCGCAAACCACACCCGTCGTGCCTATGCGTTAGAAGAGCCCCTAGAATATGTTGTGTACCGAGGACCCATGAGCGGTGAGAGCCGACAATTCTGGGCCACTGTATACATCTACGGTAGGGGTCTAGCACCCGAACGCCCCTACAGGTTCATCGGAAGGACAACTTCCTTTGAGCCACAAGCCATCCAACTCGCTGCTCGAGAAGCTATATTTCAACTCCGGCACTTGTCGCCCAGAGTAAACTGTCGCTCCTTCTACTACTACCCTAAGCGTGATGGATACGGTAGACCACCCCGAGTTGCCAACGGAGACCACGAGACAGATCCTGCATTGTTGCATCTGGTGCGCTATGTAAATGCACTAGAATGACTTTTTGATCAAATCACCCTTGATCTGATCGCGGCTCGTGGAGAGCTGATTCGCCAAGCCCCGGTAGGAAGAGAAGATGAGCCCGACGCTGACAACCCAATCGTACTGTTCGGACAACTGATCGAGACCCTGAGGTCAGCCCCAGCCATCAACCTAGGCGCTTTGATGACCCCATAAGCGCTTCGTCGCCTTTTGGGAACACACTCCAATGGGATTGTGGCCAACAATCCCCGTGATGGTCATCATCGCTACCCCGACCCTGCAGTTCCTCCACCCCCTCCAGCTAACCCCGACCGTGAAGCCAATGGAGAAGCCTCGGCGTCCACAAGGCACACCCGCTTGGATATGAACGAGGTAGGCTAATTTACTCGGTTAGTACCGAGCCTTAGTACGGCCACGCCCTGTAATTGTGTGTCGCCATGATTGAATGCGGTTTGCTTGAGCGCCCCGATTTTTAATTATAACCATGCTTGAGTACGTCGGTGAACGGTTGCATTTTACTTCGAGCATACCAAAAACCGACCCCGGCCACACAAAGTTGTGCTATGAGTAAGCTTTTTGATTCCAACTAACAGGGAAGATATTTTTGAAAAAAACAACCCTTATCAAATCTCGAGGATGAGATTTTTCTTAAGGGGGGTAGTGTTGTGACACCCCAAAATTTTGACCTTGTTTTAATAAATTAAAATTTTGCCAGGAAATAAAAACTTTTATTTTCTGGGCTCCCTTTTTATTTTTGAACCTTTTCCTCCCTTGATTTATGGAGTTTTTCCCCAAAGTGAAAACTTTTCAAATATGTTTTTGGACTTGTTTAACCTCTCAAGAAAAACTTTTCTTTTATTAGTAGAACTAACTACATAATTAATTTGCTTGATCTTTATTTTCTTGAAAAATGGTTTTTCCAAGGTTACATGGCCATATTTGAACTACAACCATTTTATAAATTCACAAAAAGTTCCAACCAAAATTTGGAGATGTCATGTGATGTTTTTAAATCACTTTTATGCAAAAATATCTTTTATTCATGTAATATTTTGAGCTCTGCACCCAATTTTCTTCTCTGGTCCATAGTGCAATTTTTCACTACAACCGATTTAAATACTTCTTTCTAGCCTCCACCAAAATTATGCGATGTTGGTAGTAGCTTATGATTCAACTTTATGCAAAAACCCAGTGATGTTATTTGCAAGTTTTGAGTGAATCAACCTCATCTTCATTCTGGTCCAACATGATGGTTTGTACAGCAACCATATCCTTGCTTGCTCTTTGGCCCTTGAGCTTTCTCATGCTTGTAGTGCACCTTGCCAAACCCTTAAGTCCAGGAGAGTGGTCCCATTGGATGACTCTAAGTGCTTGAAATCATGCCCTTTTCTTTCTGTCCAAAACTAAAGTTTTGCAAAACTAGCACTAACAAGTATCTGCTTTTGGCAAACTAACTTCACCACCTTCTCATGCATCTAAAGAGACCACCATCTGGAGTTTTTGGCCACTCCAAGACCTGCCTAAGTGACCTTAGCATTTTGTCAAACACCTTATGGGCATGATCAGTTTTGACATGGGTTTGTGTTTGCTCTACGAACTTGATCCCCTGACCAAACCAGCCTGTCCAATGGTGTTTCCCTAGCCTATAGCCCCACCCTACTAACCCTCTTGCGGTTTGGAACCCCCCAGCATGCCATGGCATTTCGTCGAGCACGTTTCGTGCATGCTCTAGGCGCGAGCAGAGCACGCATTTTGCACGTGCCGTGCCGAGCCGACGCGTCGCGCCCCTGGCCTTTCCCGCTCTGCAGAGCCATGCCACTCGCTCTCCTCCTCACCACGTCACGCCAAGCAGGCCCTGGTGCCCTGCAGCACCGCCGTCAGAGCCGCTTGGTGGCATGCCCGCGGCCGCATCCGCCACCGCCATGGGCAGCACCGCCCAAACCACCACAGCGCGCCAGCTCGCCTCTTTCGACAGTGTAGTGGTCGTCGTTAGCCCCTGGAGCTAGCCAGCCACCGCCACGTCACCCTGCAGCACAGAGAGGTGGTTCACCGCCGTTCTTATCCCCGGCCGCGCAAACCGACTTGGACGTGCTATAAAGAGAGGTCCCCGAACTCCCCCGAGCACGCAGGCAACCTCAGGCCACCCCAATGGCGCTCCCCTAGCTCGCATTCGACCTATGGAGGTTTTCTTCCCCGTCTCCGGCAACTCCTGCCGCCGCCACCGCCCCGGCCATTCCGGCACCTCTAGTACCTCCCCCTCTCCTCTCTCTCCACCAGGAGCCTTCTCTTCCTCCCGCGAACACTTCCCCCTGCTCGATTTTGATCGGGAGCCACCGCAGCCCCAAAAGCACTTTGCTCCCGAGGCCACCTCCGCCGAGAAGCTCGCCGCCGGTAGCTCCCTCCGTCCCCTCCTGCCTGACGACCACCGGGAGGACCGCCCTTGAGTGGCGGATCCATCCCCGCCCTCGGGACGCCGCAAGGAGGCGCCAATCGCCGACGACGATCGCCGGAGTCCCGCCCCCTCTCGGGCAGAGGAAGGAGAGGGAAAGGCGACTAGTCAAACCTGACCAGTGGGCCCCCTGGACCCACTGTCAGCGACCCCGCGCCTGTCCATGTGGGATTAAGTGAAAGCGTATAATTCCCCAGTACGTTTTCTCTGCACCAAAAGCGTATTCGAGACTGAAGTGTTTTCTTTTTGTTTTATTTTTAAAAACAGATTTGACCAGAACTTTGACTATCTATAACTCTTTGAATATAACTCCAAATGAATTGATTCTTTTTCCTACATCTCTCAAATTTTGTCTAGTTTATTTTAAGATTTATTTGAAAATTTTCCAAACAACTTTTTTGTACTGTTTTTGAAATATGTGTTATTTGCATATTTTTGAAAATAGGATTTTGGAGAGAGGAAGAAAACTTTCAAAAGTTTTGGAGAGCACCCCCACCTCTCCACACCTTGAAGGCAAGCATTCTGAACCCTGGCACAATATTTCTGGTGTGTTAGTTGATAAGATTATAGCACCACCTCATTTTGGAGAACTCGTTATTTTATGTGGTGATACGATCATTTGCATGGATGCATATTAGTGATTTCCTTGCTGTTGGAAATGAATATACATGTGATGGTAATCATCCTCATGTGCCTTGCATGCATGCCGGAAAGGAACTCGGGAAAGCCTCTTCCTTGGGTAGGCGTGAGCTTGTCGCCGGTCTCCGTCAGGACGGTTATGTCCGGTATGGCATAGTAAGGTATAATGGGTGGTGATTCTGTTGGTTGAAATATATTTGTTATACATGTCATGCAGGGAATTCATAAGCCTCCTGAGTCGGCCGTAGATCGAGTCTTGTTCCGGTAACCCCCATACTTGTTTCGTACTGCCACTGGTGCTTACCGTAAGTGGGGTATGGTTCAGTAAGTTGTTAACCCTTGTCTTGGCACACACCGTACAGAGAGGCCATGGTGGAAGATACCGGTTGTAGCCGGTAGGCATGCCACCTGGTCCGGGGGCATGGGTGTTTCCGATTGGGACCGAGAAGGGGGCACCCCTTGGAGCGCGTGATAGAAATTTGATCCCATGCTACGCGAGGTTGTAGCCTCCCCACTTAGAGTTTTGCTTAACAGGTGTCATGGGTGATTCCAGACACGAGTAAAGTTAAGCTGGTGTGTGCAAGTCAGGCGTGTTTTCAACTAAAAGACCGTAGACGGAATTAGTTCCGATGAACTAAAGAAATCTGTTACTCGTGGGTAAAGAGTACACCCTCTGCAGAGATATTAAACCTATTTGAATAGCTGTGTCCATGGTTAAGGATTACAGTCTGGGATGGGTCAAGTGTAGGTCTTAGTGTCGGTCTTAGTGTCGGTCTTCGGAGGAGAAACTACTAACCCGAATATTGATTATGACTTGTGATATATGATGGTTATGATTATTATCATTATGG
Source organism: Triticum aestivum (assembly GCF_018294505.1). NCBI lineage: Eukaryota > Viridiplantae > Streptophyta > Magnoliopsida > Poales > Poaceae > Triticum > Triticum aestivum. Next base: position 73,876,004 of record NC_057806.1, on the reverse strand, counting down.
ACTAGCCGTTTGCATCGTTTGAAATAATGAATATCCCTGGGACGGTACCACCCCCTGGATATTCACTATGATTATGTTTATGTATATATAAGCCCTTTATGTCGCGTCGCTCAGACGCCCGACTGTGGCAGGTTCGTTATTTCATTTACTTACAAGCCCTTTATGTGGCGTCGCCCAAACGCCTGACTGTGGCATGCTTGTTATTTTATTTACTTCATAAGCCCTTTATGCGGTGTCGCTCAGATGCCCGACTGTGGCATGCTTGTTATTTTATTTACTTCATAAGCCCTTTATGTGGTGTTGCTGAGACGCCCGACAGTGGCATGCTTGTCATTTATTTACCTTATAAGCCCTTTATGTGGTGTCGCTAAGACGCCCGATTGAGGCAAGCTCACTTTTACTATCCTTTTGAGACGTCGCTTCAGACATCCGATCGGTGCATTTTATTTCTATTCTGTCATTGCATATTCCGGTTGCATATAAATAACCTGCTTGCATGCATCAAGATTTTATTTATGACTGACGATGTGATCATAGAATATTTCAGTGTATGTTGATCAATTATATTATACTTGTGTTCTTAATGTTTGCGAGTACATTCAAAGTACTCACTGGCTTGTCCCTGGCTATTGTCTTGGCCAGATTGCTTGCTTGGAGAGGAGCGTGGCGATGACAGCAAGGGTGATGATTCCGTTGGGCCCTGGCATTTTGAGCTTCATGTACCCGTAATGGGGTACGGCTTGGAAGATCGTGAATGGCTCACGCCCTAAAAGGGCGTGGTATCCACTGCTGAACGGGGCCACTTGAAATGTAATTTCTTCGGACCTATAATTCTCTGGCGTATGGAATACCACATCTAGTGTGATTTTCCAAGCGCATCGGGCCTCCCGACTGGGTATGATTCCCCTGAAGGTTGTGCTACTTTGCTTAATGCGGTTCCAGTCTATTTCCATTTTTTAAAGAGTTTCCTCATAGATGAGGTTTAATCCGCTGCCACCGTCCATAAGTACTTTGGTGAGTCGAAAGTCATCCACAATTGGACTGAGGACCGGTGCAGCTGGTGCTCGAGCTGTTCGGAATTTAGGTTCATCACTGGCATTGAAGGTAATAGCCGCGTCACTCCATGGATTTATTGCTGCTACGTGGCAGATTTTGGCCATGCCGCGGAGTGTTCGCTTGCGCCTATTATGTAACGCAAAGGTCTCAAAGACTATTAACACCGTTTTATTATCCACGGGATGGTGCTTTGTGGCATTTGGGATGAGAAGATCCTCACCACTTTTGGCCACCTGCTGGAGTATCCAACATGCTCTAAGGTTGTGTGTTGGTATTGTATCCGTTGTACTGTGAATTTTGCAAGGTCCATTAAGCCATCCCTCCAGTACGGTTCCATGCCATGTAGAGGGTTTTTGTTTCTTTGCAACTAGCTCGGGCATCTTATGATAGTGCACCCTTTTACTTCGGACTGGGTGTATATTCAGAGCCTGATTATCCCAAAATTTCATTTCGGTTTTCCAGGCGCTTTCCATTGCACAGTACTTTCGTACTATTGACGCCAATTCAGCAAAGCGTGATATGTCACAGCGACTTAAGGCGTTAAGGATTCCCTTGTCCGTGCAATTATTGCAGAAAAGTGAGACTGCATCTTCCTCATCACAGTCCTTAACCTTGTTCATCACGAGGAGGAATCTGGCCCAATAATGATGTATTGTTTCATGGGGCTCTTGCCTGATGTGGGAAAGATCGTTTATGTCTGGGTGGGTGGGTGGATTTGAGTCCGAATCCCTACCCGATCTGGGACTCAGGGGCCGAGGATTTTCCAATCTTGGAAAGTTTGGGTTCCGGAGTGTTACTCGATAAATTTGGCCCGCTGCCTGATTCTAGGTTCAGGGCTTGGGTAATGTCCTCCCGTAAGCGGGTATCCAGCTTAGAGAGCTCAGGAATCCGGACATATTTAGTCCTCAAAATAGAGGAAGACTTGCCGCATTGTTCCTCCACCACCACAACATGATGGGTGACTGGTGGAGAGTTAATCTCCCTTTGATCGGGTTTAAGCCCAATCCGATCATAGTTCGTAACGACTCCCAAGGCGGTGATGCTATCCAAGAGTTCGTTTAGGGAAGAGAGCTCCATTGGATCCATCTGCTCAGCGACTTCCGAGCCGACGTGGAGGCTATTTTTGATGACCCAAGAAGTCATTGTCGGTGCAGCGGCCGAACAGGCAGTCATGAGCTAGAGAGTTTGGCCGACAGCCAGAGCTCCCCTGGCGGTGATGTTGCTTTTAACAACGAGACGAGGCATCCTTCCTTACGGCGATGCCACATAGGAACTCTCAATGAACGCACTAATGTCGGTGTCAAAACCGGCGGATCTCGGGTAGGTGGTCCCGAACTGTGCGTCTAAGGCGGATGGTAACAGGAGGCAGGGGACACGATATTTTACCCAGGTTCGGGCCCTCTTGATGGAGGTAAAACCCTACGTCCTGCTTGATTTATTCTTGATGATATGGGTATTATAAGAGTTCATCTACCACAAGATCAGAGAGGCTAAACCCTAGAAGCTAGCCTATGGTATGATTGTCTGTTGTCCTACGGACTAAAACCCTCCGGTTTATATAGACACCAGAGGGGGCTAGGGTTACACAAGGTCGGTTACAAAGGAGGAGATATATACATCCGTATTGCCTAGCTTGCCTTCCACGCCAAGTAGAGTCCCATTCGGACACGAGACGAAGTCTTCAATCTTGTATCTTCATAGTCCAACAGTCCGACCAAAGGATATAATCCAGCTGTCTGGATACCCCCTAATCCAGGACTCCCTCAGTGGTCAAGCCGAGACTCGCCAGACGACCACCCCGCCAGCTGGCGCCGCCGACTCCACCAACCTGCCGGACCCGCCTGCTGCTCCTCTGGCCTAGGCAGCCAGCTTTATTTTATCTTTTCCTGCTTTGGTAGTCTTTTGAACAAACTTGTTAAATTTGTGCAGTTCCACCCGCTGGGGGTGTATTCAAACTTTGTTGAATGCCGGCCAAGGGCCTTTTCCTATGTAAATTAATTCTCGCACGAGCTATGCTTTGCCGAGACTTGTCTTGCTTTTCTGTTCTTTTGGCGTTTTCCTTTGCCTCCCTCCCTTAGCTGCTGCCTTGCCAACCAGGGAGCCGCTCTGCGGTCTGTGGCTGGGTCAAGTACTTAGCCATTTGGGAGGACAAGTACTTTGGCCACTTAGAATGTAGCATGTTTAAGTAAGAAGCCGGCCTGCTGGCTGCTCAGCAGCCAGTCGGTGAGGTGGGGAGCCAGCTTGGCCTATGTGAATGCTTTTTTACTTAGCCATTTTTCACGTGGGCACTATTTCCCGCCTTTAACTCTTGCCAGCCAGACAGTCGATCTGTGAGCTGCGTCTTATGGTAAGAGAGGGCTTAGATGCCGGCACACTACTTGTCCAACTGCAGGTAGCACCGACATAGTACAAGGCCGCTAGCCCCTGGGCCGACTGGTCGAACCTGGTGCTAGGCAGGATAATGAAATAATACATTCGTAGGCATAAAAACTTATCATGTAGATAAAAAGGGTAGCCCCCGAGTGCTCCTCGAGGGACCCGATGTCTTAGCACTTAATACAAAAGGTAGCGTGGTACATACTGCATGAAATGTAAAGTCTTTGAAGGAGATTTGCATTCCATGGGCGCTCTGATTCCTTGTGGAGTTGTCCCTCTTGCATGCCCTGGGCTTTTGCGCATCGATCAATTAGTAGGAGTCGTTGCCCAAGGCTTTGCTAATGATGAAGGGGCCTTCGCAAGGGGCCGAGAACTTGTGTTGTCCGGCTGCTCGCTGGATCAGGTGGAGCACAAGGTCTCCCTCTTCAAAAGATTAAGGCTTGACCTTCTGACTGTTGTATCGGCGCAGACTCTGCTGGCAGATGGCGGACCGGCTGAGTGCCAAAAGCCGGTCCTCTTCCAGCAGATTGACGCCGTCTTCTCGTGCTTCCTTTGCCACCGCCTCAATGTACATGGTGACGCGAGGTGAGTCAAACTCAATGTCAGTTGGGATGACGGCCTCGGCACTGTACACGAGAAAGAATGGAGTGAAGCCGGTTGACTTGTTTGGGGTGGTGCAGAGGCTCCAGAGGACGCTCGGCAGCTCATCAATCCAGCAGCCGGCCGAGCGCTCTAGTGGCTTGACCAGTTGGGGGGCTTGATGACGGACAAGATGAGGCCATTTGCTTGCTCGACTTGGCCGTTTGACCGTGGATGGGCAACGGATGCTAAGTACAGTCGGATGCCCTGTGTCGCGCAGAAATGGGCCAAGGCGCCTTTGGCAAAGTTTTTGCCATTGTCGGTGATGATGTTGTGTGGTACACCATATCGGACGGTGATATCTGCGATGAAGGTCACATCAGTTGGACCATTCAACTTCTTGATTGACTTTGCTTCAATCCACTTAGTGAATTTGTCCACGGCGGCAAGAAGATGGGTCATGCCGCCGCATGCTGTCTTGAATGGTCCCACCATGTCCAGCCCCAGACGGCAAAAGGCTAGGTAAGGGGGATGGTCTTGAGTGTAGAAGCCGGCAGATGTTGCTTGGAGCTGAATTTCTGGCACCCCTTGCAATGATTGACCAAATCCTTGGCGTCCTCCAAAGCAGTCGGCCAGAAGAAACCATGGTGGAAAGCTTTGGTGACAAGGGATCTGGAGGCCGCATGGTTGTCACACTCGCCTTGGTGGATATCTTTGAGGATTGCTTGGCCCTTCTCTGTTTCTACCCAGCGCTGGAAGACCACACTCACACTGCGTCTAACAAGCTCTCTGTTTATTATCGTGTAGGCTCCTGCTCGGTGTTGCACTTGCCGGGCTGAGAACTCATCGGCTGGCAGCTCTCTGGTCACTAGGAAATTGAGGATGGGTTGCGCCCAGGATGCTGCCTGCATTGCATCCACTACCATCACAGCCACTGGTACTAGGGCGGTTGTGTTGAGAGGCGGTGTGGTGGAGTCGGTCCCCGCTTGCTGCGTTGATGGAGTCCCCGGGCTGACTGCTGCAACCCTCGGGCCGGGTTGTGAAGTCCCTCGGCCAGGTGCGACTACCGCAGTCCCCGAGCCGCTTGGTGAAGTCCCCGGGCCGGCTGCCACAGCCCCCGGGTCGGGTGCGACTGCTGCAGTTCCCGTGCCGCCTGCCGAAGTCCTCGGGTCGGCTACTACATGAAGGAAATATTCCCTACAGGCAATAATAAAGTTGTTATTTATATTTCCTTATATCATGATAAATGTTTATTATTAATGCTAGAATTATATTAACCAAAAACTTAGTACATGTGTGAATACATAGACAAACAAAGTGTCCCTAGTATGCCTCTACTAGACTAGCTCATTGATCAAAGATGGTTAAGTTTCCTAGCCATAGACGTGTGTTGTCATTTCGTGAACGGGATCACATCATTAGAGAATGATGTTATGGACAAGACCCATCCGTTAGCTTAGCACTATGATCGTTTAGCCTATTGTTATTGCTTTCTTCATGACTTGTACATGTTCCTATGACTATGAGATTATGCAACTCCCGAATACCGGAGGAACACCTTATGTGCTATAGGACGTCACAACATAACTGGGTGATTATAAAGATGCTCTACAGGTGTCTCCGATGGTATTTGTTGAGTTGGCATATATCGAGATTAGGATTTGTCACTCTGTGTTTCGGAGAGGTATCTCTGGGCCCTCTCGCTAATGCTCGTCACTATAATCCTTGCAAACAATGTGACTAAAGAGTTAGTTACGGGATGATGCATTACGGAACGAGTAAAGAGACTTGTCGGTAACGAGAATGAAATAGGTATGAGGATACCAACGATCGAATCTCGGGCAAGTAACATACCGATGACAAAGGGAACAAAGTATGTTGTTATGCGGTTTCACCGATAAAGATTTTCGTAGAATATGTAGGAGCCAATATGAGCATCTAGGTTACGCTATTGGTTATTGAAAAGAGATGTGTCTCGGTCATGTCTACATAGTTCTGAAACCTGTAGGGTCTGCACGCTTAACGTTCGATGACGATTTGTATTATGAGTTATGTGATTTGATGTACCTAAGGTTGTTTAGAGTCCCAGATGAGATCACGAACATGACGAGGAGTCTCAAAATGGTCGAGACGTAAAGATCAACATATTGGAAGGCTATATTCGGACATCGGAAAGGTTCCGAGTGATTCGGATATTTTTTGGAGTACCGGAGAGTTACGGGGATTCGCCAGGGGAAGTAGTGGGCCTTAATGGGCCATACAGGAAATGAGAGAAGGGCCTCAAGGGGTGGTAGTGCTCCCCCCATGGCAAGTCCGAATTGGACTAGGGAGGGGGGGGCGCCCCCCTCTCTTTCCTTCTCCCTCTCCTACTCCTTCCCTCTCTTCCATCTTGGAAAAGGAAGGGGACTCCAACTAGGATTGGGAATCCTAGTTGGACTCCCCCTATAGGCGTGCCCCTCCTAGGCCGGCCTCCTCTTCCCCCCTCCTTTATATACGTGTGCAAGGGGCCACCCCAAAGGCACACCAAGTCTTCTCTTAGCCGTGTGCGGTGCCCCCTCCACAGTTTTCCACCTCGGTCATATTGTCGTAGTGCTTAGACGAAGCCCTGCGTCGGTAGCTTCATCATCACCGTCACCACGCCGTCGTGCTGACGAAACTCTCCCTCGGCCTCAGTGGATCAAGAGTTCGAGGGACGTCATCGAGCTGAACGTGTGCAGATCACGGAGGTGTCGTGTGCTCGGTACTTGGATCGGTTGGATCGCGAAGACGTTCGACTACATCAACCGTCTTACTAAACGTTTCCACTTCCGGTCTACGAGGGTATGTAGACACACTCTCCCCTCTCGTTGATGTGCATCTCCTAGATAGATCTTGCGTGATCGTAGGTAATTTTTTTAAATACCGCATTCCCCAATAGTGGCATCCAAGCCAGGTCTATGCGTATATGTTATATGCACGAGTAGAACATAAAGGAGTTGTGGGCGTGGGTATATACATATTGCTTGCCGTCATTAGTTGTTTCTTGATTCAGCGGTATTGTTGGATGAAGTGGCCCGGACCGACATTACATGACCGCGTTCATGAGACTGGTTCTACCGACGTGCTTTGCACACAGGTGGCTGGCGGGTGTTAGTTTCTCCAACTTTAGTTGAATCAGATTCAATGAACATGGTTCTTTCTGAAGATCAAAAAGCAATCACTATAACGCATTGTGGGCACCATGCAATGCAAATTAGCGTTCGTACTCCTCCGTATAACTTTGTAATGTTGTATATATGTAGAAATTCTAAAATAATTTTTTGGCCACACTTTATTCAAAAGGAATGTTGTATTTGAAGTAAACGTGAAGAGAGGGCTTTTTAGATCAATGGGGTACATGATGTAACTTGTGTGAATGTGTAGTTGATGCATTTGGCAGGGCCTAGAGAGGTATGTGTGTGTATTACGTATTTGACAGACGCACGGATAGAGGGGCCGGCGGGGGGGGGGGGTGTCGTGGGAGAGATAGCACGAGAAATGAGAGTGGTCTAGAGAGAGAGAGAGACGAATATGACGTCACGACGAGAGATTCCCTTGAGTGTGTATATGCAAGGGGGGAATGGATAGAGGCACTAGGAGAATATTTTTTTGTGTGTGGTGTCTGTGTTGGTATATGTGGGTGTGAGAAGATAACGAGACGTGGGGGCAGAGGGTGTGTCACCGCATGAGGTCCGGTGGTTCGAGGTGAGGCCCTTCATTCGGTTCCTTCCTGCGCCACATTGGTCGGCCCGTGACGCATTTAGGGAGACCAATGAATGACTAGTCATACAAGACAAAGATAGCATAATTGTGAAGGACACTGTGTCCATTGACAAAGCCGACTAGGATTTGTAACCCTAGGTTCTCGGACTAAGGTAACCCCTTTATCTCTAATATTACAATTCATCCAACCTAACTTTAAGGGGCATCCTACAGAATGATCTGCTAGAATCATACTTTTCGATTAGGAAGAGAGGTATGAGACAATGCGTGAGAGACAGGCCTAAAGATAATGTGCGTACAGGAGACACGTAGGCAGGTCTATGTATATAGAAAGGGTCGATGGGGATTGTGTGTGTGTATGCTTGCGAGAGGAAGAGTGCTTGTGATAAAGGTTAGTGAAAACAGTCGTAAATGGTTACGAGAGGTAGGGAGGGTTATATCGAGAGCATGTGTGCGAGAAAGACACCTCGGGAGAGAGTGTGTGAGCATGTGTGAGAGACCACTAATGGAGAGTGAAACTACACGTAAACGACTGCTATACACATTGATTATAAAGATATAAATTGTATCCAAATATTAGGATGGGATCATGATATTTGCAGTTCATGTAAGGAACGGTCATTGATCCATCAGACATCTAGATTCTGTCGAATTTGAGAATGTCTATGTTATTATTCGACACAATTGATCCACATAGTTAGTATTTTGAACTCCAGACAATGCATCGCTTTAGCAATCGAATATAAACATGAGTATAGTTCATGTTGTGTCTGTAAAGCACATTATACATACGAAAGTTACACAATGAACATTATAAATAGCTACCTATGAACTAGCATACATTTGAATTCAACTTAAGGTGGTTTAAAAAATCGAATTCAACATGAAGTCCATTCAATTATTTGAATTTGATATCATGGCATTTGTAAATCATACCTAAATTATGGGGGAACCAATCTTTGCTCTGGTTTTGTACATAATAGCATATGTAGTCATGTACAAAATAGATTCAAATTTAGCTCCTCCATTCCAAAATAATTGTAGTTATAGGATTTTCAAGTGTCAAAATTTCAAAAAGAAGCAGATAATTTAATGAGGTTTTCAAACATACAAGGTCAAATTTAACATTGTCTATTTAGGTGAATCCTCAAAGTTCAAGAGTACTCTAAACGTGAGTGCTTGCGTTTCAAAATTTCGAACAAAGCGCTAAAAGAGCCTCTACTCGCCCGAAACCGCGTGTGAACAATGTTTGGTAGTACAAGGAAATTACTTTTCTAATAAATCCGACCCGTGAAACCTACTGCCCGAGTTCCAAAGGTCTAAACCAGGGTAGGTTTGTAGCTTCATCTAGACGCCATGCATCCGCCCCCGAAAATCATACATACACAATGCCCGCCTAAGCACACATGTGCACGGCCGAAATTGCTCCAGCCCACTATTTGGGACAACTGGGATTACCATCCTACCCCTGACCCGCAGTTGGTCCAAAATTTAAGAGGGGGGCAAAGTTTGTACTTTCCCCAAATTTCAAACAATCGCGGCCCATCTTCTATTCAAAAATAGCCAAAAACAAGCGCGTCCCAGACCGAAACATGGTTCTCCCCCCCCCACCCGTCCGATTCCCCATTCGTACTCCGTGGGTGCAAAAAGTACCTCTCCACCAGCAGCGAAACCCCCGGCATCCTCCGTCCGCCACCCATCCCACCCATCAACTGCCGCCCTCCTCCATCACGACGGAGCCGATACCCCGACGTGGTCGTCCACCGCAACCTCAACCGCAACACCCTCCACGGCTAGTAGTTTAAGACGAGGCCGAGCCATCCGTACCCGAGCCAGTTCAACCATGCCGTCCTATGCCCCACCGCCGCCGCTCCAACTTCGCCACCCTCCACCACATCGGAGTTGTTGCTGCTACGCCTTCCTTCACCGCCTTGGATCTGCTTCCCCTCCGCTGATATACGGCCATGGCAACACAGTCAACAATTTGGCGATGGGTTTGTCCAAGCATCGACGGTTCTCCAAAACATTGGTTCCCCCAGGAGAAAAAAGAAGATCACCGCGACATATGGAGGAGACCACACTGGCAACCGATAAGGGTACTCCTCTTGCCTTATTCATGCAAATCTTACGTGTCTGCTTGCATGGTATTCATCCCACAGAAGACACTAGTTGACCGCTTCTTCTCGTTACTAGATGTTCCTAGTAACTCGCGATGCACAAGGTTTATCCTCATATACTATTTCACCTTAGCTAGAGGTTCGTCGCCCCCCTTAATTTCAATTCCTGGTTAGTTTATTCCCAATTAACGGAAGCATTCCCCAGCGTAACATGCGCTAGTCTGCCTATTACGCTGGGGAAGCAGTGCCTCGGTGTTTATCTTAGGGGCGTGTGGGGCCTAGAGCTACTGGCGCCCGATCTGGAGGTCGGCTGGGATTAAAGGGATGGCCTGGGGGCGCTGCCAAGCACGGCGGTGTTGTGAGGTCGAGGGGAGGGTGGGGCGGCGGAGGCAGGGGTTTGGGCCGGTGGTCGCTAGTGGTTCAAGAAAGATCGTCAAAGTGACTAGCGGGAGGTAGGCGAAGGCTATCTGCCCATTCCTTATAGATTGGACGGTTCATTAAAAAAATCGACTGACCTATTTATTTTCAGTCGACTGTTATCTTGATATGACCACATGTGGTGGTGTGCTGGAGGAGTACCTACATTTCATGTGCTCATATATTACAAAATCATACAGAGTAGAATCTAATTTTGTTTGCCATGCAATGTTGTAGAGATATCATATGTCTCCTGTCATTTATTTTTCAGCCACCTGCTATATGCTACTTTTATAGTGCACTAGTTCTGCACACACTTCACCCATAATCTCACTATTGTGTTTTTATGCAAGGGCATTTCAGTGCCTCGAGAGAAGCAGAAAAGAAAAGAGAGAAGTTGCTCCAGATTTCTACGCAGGTAAGCACGACACGTTACAGCGCTATAAAGGGTGCAATGTCAGCAGATGGAGATGGTAAACGTAGCTCTGGAGTTGATGACCTTGCTCGCAATGAACCACCATCCCAGGTGCTTGCTTTAACTTCACGGTGTCATATGTGGTTGCATGTTCCATATGGTGTCTAGCTTGTATTCGAAAGGCCGTAGTCGGTCTTTATTAAGATAAGGAAAGATATTTTTTACATGAACCACCATCCTGTGAGCACCAGAAGACAAATAGCTAGTCAGGGCACTGGGTGAGCCAGTGACAAGCCCAGCAAAGACAGGCATGACCTGGAAGCCAACTAAAAATCCGCGATGGTGGCGAAGCAGCCCACCTCCCACCAGTCTCTCAGGTCCTAGAGGATCATGCTCACCACTCCAGCCGGATGTCTAGCTAGTATTGCTTCCAATTTGGTTAAATTGCGTCTGCTTAGCTTACACATTATACCTTTGAGTATGACATGCCTTTCTATTTTTGGTACATATTAGTACATCTTTCTATTAACCATGTCTTACATCAAACAAATGTTCTTGTGTATCCCTCATCAATCACTTATCATGAGGCAGTCAGGAAAAGTGGACTACTCATTTAAAGAATGCAGCGTCAGCCTCCCGACGTGATTCTCAAGAAACAACAAGGCTAGATGAAGATAGTGAATGTAGCTCTGTAGTTGATTACCACATTTCCCCTACACTAGCATCGCAGGTGCTTGCTCTAACTTGACAGCGTGATATGTGGTTGCATGTTGCATATAGTGCCTAGATTGTAATTGTTCCAATCTGGTTAAACTGCATGTGCTATTCTGCTTAGCTTATACATTATACATGTTAATGTGACATGCCTTACTGTATTTAGTACATAGGACATCTGTCTATTAAGCATGTCCTTACATAAAACTATTGTTTTTTTGTATCCCACGTCAATCAATATGACGAGACACCTTTAGTATTTGCAGTGCGATATTAGTTGCATCTTTCAAATGATTTATAGCATGCACTGCTTCTAATTTGTTGAAATTCCATTTATGAGGGGACGCTTTTAACTTGGCAGAGTCATATTGGTTGCATCTTTCATGTGGTGTCTAGCTTGCATTGCTCCTTATTTGTTAGAATGGTTTCTCCTTAGTTTACACAAATAGTTGTGAACATGCCACGACGTCCTGTTTTTCGTACATATTCCATCCTGGTATCATGTGTTTGCCTTACATCAAAGTAGTGATTGTCAGTATCATGCATGAATGAGTTTTGAAGAGATAATTTTATTGCTTTTTCTTGTCGGTTTTACTTGACAATTCAAAATCAATAAATCAGAAGGAAGTTAGCAAGGCAGCGGATAAAGGTGCTCCTTCCAAACGGAGGGCCTCTACAGTTTCTACTCCTCCATCCCCCCAAGATGATTTCCAAGACAACACATGCATAGACACTCAACGTAGCTGTGTTTATGATGATCATGTCTCCCCTAGTGCACCATCACCGGTGCTCCCTCTAACTTGGCACTGTTATATGTGGTTGCATGTTATGTGTGATGTCTAGCTTGTATTGCTTCCATTTTGTTGAATTCTATCTGCTTACTTTACACATTATACTTGAATAAGACACGTGTTCCTGTTTCTAGAACATACAATATATGTCTATCACACCATGTTCCCACATCAAATTACTACTGTTGTGTAACATGCAACAATCACTTATCATAAGACACGTTTGACTTCGGAGTGTGATATAGGTTACATCTCGCATTATTTTCTAGCCTGTACTACTAATTTGTACAAATGGCTCTTATGATGAGAGAATTTTAACTTGGTAGAGTGATATTCGTTGCATCTTTCATATGGTGTCTGATACGTCTCCAATGTATCTATAATTTTTGATTGCTCCATTCTATTATATTATCTATTTTGGATGTTAATGGGCTTTATTTTACACTTTTATATAATTTTTGGGACTAACCTACTAACCGGAGGCCCAGCCCAAATTGCTGTTTTTTGCCTATTTTAGAGTTTCGCCGAAAAGGATTATCAAATGGAGTCAAAACGGAATGAAACCTTAGGGACGTGATTTTCTCAACAAACGTGATCCATGAGACTTGGAGTGGGCATCAAGAAAGAATCAAGGAGGCCACGAGGCAGGGGGCGCGCCCTCCACACTTGTCGGCCCCTCGTTGCTCCACCGACCTACTTCTTCCTCCTATATATATCCATGTACCCCCAAACATCCAGGAGCACCAGGAAAACCTAATTCCACTGCCGCAACCTTCTGTACCCGAGAGATCCCATCTTGGGGCCTTTTATGGAGCTTCGCCGGGGGGTCATTGATCATGGAGGGCCTCTACATCAACTCCATGGCCTCTCCAGTGATATGTGAGTAGTTAACTTCAGACCTTCGGGTCCATAGTTATTAGCTAGATGGCTTCATCTCTCTATTTGGATCTCAATACAAAGTTCTCCTCGATCTTCTTGGAGATCTATTAGATGTAATCTTCTTTTGCGGTGTGTTTGTCGAGATCCGATGAATTGTGGGTTTATGATCAAGTTTATCTATGAACAATATTTGATTCTTCTCTGAATTATTTTATGTACGATTGGTTTATCTTTGCAAGTTTCTTAGAATTATCATTTTGGTTTGGCCTACTAGATTGATCTTCCTTGCAATGGGAGAAGTGCTTAGCTTTGGGTTCAATCTTGCGGTGTCCTTTCCCATTGACAGCAGGGGCTGCAAGGCACATATTGTATTATTGCCATCGAGGATAAAAAGATGGGGTTTATATCATATTGTATGAGTTTATCCCTCTACATCATGTCATCTTACTTAAAGCATTACTATGTTCTTATGAACTTAATACTCTAGATGCATGTTGGATAGTGGTCGATGTGTGGAGTAATAGTAGTAGATGAAGAATCATTTCGTTCTACTTGTCATGGACATGATGCCTATATACATGATCATACCTAGATATTCCCATAACCTATGGCCCCCGGGTCTATCTTCCATCATATTAATCTTCCAACACTTAGCTATTTCTATTGCCATTTATTTTACTTTGCATCTTTATTTCTCTTTATCATAAAAATACCAAAAATATTATCTTATCATATCTATCAGATCTCACTCTCATAAGTGACCGTGAAGGGATTGACAAACCCTTTATCAAGTTGGTTGCGAGGTTTTTATTTGTTTGTGTAGATGTGTGCGACTCGAGCGTGATCTCCTACTGGATTGATACCTTGGTTCTCAAAAACTTAGGGAAATACTTACGCTACTTTACTAAATCACCCTTTCTTCTTCAAGGGAAAACCAACGCAGTGCTTAAGAGGTAGCAAGAAGGATTTCTGACGCCGTTGCCGGAGAGATTCGTGCCAAGTCAAGTCAAGATTTGACTCCCGACAACGAGCCATTTCTGGCGTCGTTGCCAGGGAGTCTACGCACAAGTCAAGACATACCAAGTACCCATCACAAACTCTTATCCCTCGCATTACATTATTTGCCATTTGCCTCTTGTTTTCCTCTCCCCCACTTCACCCTTGTCATTTTATTCGCCCTCTTTTCCTCTCGCCCTCTCTTTCTGTTCGCCTCTTTTCCGCTTGCTTCTTGTTTGCTCGTGTGTTGGATTGCTTGCTTGTCATGATGGCTCAAGACAATACTAAATTGTGTGACTTTGCCAATACCAACAATAATGATTTTATTAGCACTCCGATTGCTCCTCTTACCGATGCTAAATCTTGTGAAATTAATGCTGCTTTGTTGAATCTTGTCATGAAAGATCAATTCGCCGGCCTTCCTAGTGAAGATGTCGCTACCCATCTAAATAGCTTTGTTGATTTGTGTGATATGCAAAAGAAGAAAGATGTGGACAATGATATTGTTAAATGGAAGCTATTTCCTTTTTCCCTTAGAGATCGTGCTAAAGCTTGGTTTTCGTCTTTGCCTAAAAATAGTATTGATTCATGGAATAAGTGTAAAGATGCTTTTATATCTAAGTATTTTCCTCTTGCTAAAATCATCTCTCTTTGAAACGATATTATGAATTTTAAGGAACTTGATCATGAACATGTTGCACAAGCTTGGGAGAGGATAAATTAGTAATACGTAATTGCCCTACACATGGTTTGAATCTTTGGATGATTATAAGAAAATTTTATGCCGGATTGAATTTTGCGTCTAGAAATCTTTCAGATTCGGCCACGGTTGGCACTTTTATGGAAATCACTTTAGGAGAAGCTACCAAACTCCTAGATAGTATTATGTTTAATTATTCTCAATGGCACACCAAAAGATCTACTAATAAAAAAGTGCATGCAATAGAAGAAATTAATGTTTTGAGTGGAAAGATGGATGAACTTATGAAATTGTTTGCTAATAAGAGTGTTTCCTCTGATCCTAATGATGTGCCTTTGTCTACCTTAATTGAGAATAGTAATGAATCTATGGATGTGAATTTTGCTGGTAGGAATAATTTTGGTAATAACGCGTATAGAGGTAATTTTAATTCTAGGCCGTTTCATAGTAATTCCTCTAATAATTATGATAATTACTACAACAATTTCTTATGGAATTTTAATAAGATGCCCTCTGAATTTGAGACTAGTGTTAAGGAGCTTATGAATTCGCAAAAGAATTTCAATGCTTTGCTTGAAGAAAAATTGTTTAAGGTTGATGAATTGGCTAGGAACATTGATAGAATTTATCTTGATGTTGATTCTTTGAAACTTAGATATATTACACCTAAGCATGATATCAATGAGTCTCTCAAAGCCATGAGAATTTCCATTGATGAGTGCAAAGAAAGAACCGCTAGGATGCGTGCTAAGAAAGATTGCTTTGTGAAAGCATGTTCTTCTAGTTTCTATGAAAATAAAGATGAAGATCTAAATGTTATTGATGTGTCCCCTATTAAATATTTGTTTTGCATTATGAATCTTGATAATGATGGGACTGAAGATGAGCCACCTTTACCTAGAAGGCGTTCCAAAAATTCAGAGTTTTTAGATCTTGATGAAAAATTTGTAAAAGTGGGATTGAAGAGATTAAAACTTTAGATAGCAATGAACCCACTATCTTGGATTTCAAGGAATTTAATTGTGATAATTGCTCTTTGATATATTGTATTTCCTTGTTGCAGTCCATGCTAAATTCTCCTCATGCTTATTGTCAAAATAAAGCTTTTACTAAACATATCGTTGATGCTTTGATGCAATCTTATGAAGAAAAACTTGAGTTGGAAGTTTCTATCTCTAGAAAACTTTATGATGAGTGGGAACCTACTATTAAAATTAAAATTAAAGATCATGAGTGCTATGCTTTGGGTGATTTGGGTGCTAGTGTTTCCACGATTCCAAAAACTTTGTGTGATTTGCTAGGTTTCCATGATTTTGATAATTGTTGTTTAAACTTGCACCTTGCAGATTCAACTATTAACAAACCTATGGGCAGAATTAATGATGTTCTTATTGTTGCAGATAGGAACTATGTGCCCATAGATTTCATTGTTCTTGATATAGATTGCAATCCTTTATGTCCTATTATTCTTGGTAGACCTTTCCTTAGAACGATTGGTGCAATTATTGATACGAAGGAAGGGAATATTAGATTCAAATTTCCATTAAGGAAAGGCATGGAACACTTACCTAGAAATAAAATTAAATTACCATACGAATCTATTAGGAGAGCCACTTATGGATTACCTACCAAAGATGTCAATACCTTGCTTTTATGCCTAACTAGGGGCGTTAAAGGGTAGCGCTTGTTGGGAGGCAACCCAATTTTATTTTTATTCCTTGATTTTTTCTCCTGTTTAGTAATAAATAATTTATCTAGCCTCTGTTTTGGTTGTGTTTTTTGTGTTTAATTAGTGTTTGTGCCAAGTAGAACCGTTGGGAAGACTTGGGGAAAGTCTTTTTGATCTTGCTGTAAATAACAGAAACTTTAGAGCTCACGAGAATTGCTGCCATTTTTATTTGGAGATTTCTATTTAGTTAATTATTTTTGCAGATGATTAATATATAAATTCCTCACGTACAGAAATTTATTTTAGAATTTTTGGGGTTCCATAAGTGGTCGAAACCTACAGATTACTAAAGACTATTCTTGTTTTGACAGATTCTGTTTTTCGTGTGTTCTTTGCTTATTTTGATAAATCTATGGCTAGTAAAAGAGTTTATAAACCATAGATAAGTTGGAATACAGTAGGTTTAACACCAATATAAATCAAGAATGAGTTCATTACAGTACCTTGAAGTGGTGTTTTATTTTCTTTCGCTAATGCAGCTCACGCGATTTTCTATTTTGAGTTGTGTGTTGTGAGGTTTTCAAGTTTTGGGTAAAGATTTGATGGATTGTGGAACAAGGCGTGGCACGAGCCTAATCTTGGGGATTCCCATGGAAACCCAAGGTAAAATCCAAGGACACCAAAAAGCCTAAGCTTGGGGATACCCCGGAAGGCATCCCCTCTTTCGTCTTCATCTATGGGTAACTTTACTTGGAGCTATATTTTTATTCACCACATGATATGTGTTTTGCTTGGAGCGTGTTGTATGATTTGAGTCTTTGATTTTTACTTTACCACAATCATCCTTTGTGTACACACCTTTTCAGAGAAACACACATTATTTGAAATTTATTAGAATACTCTATGTGCTTCACTTATATCTTTTGAGCTATATAGTTTTTGCTCTAGTGCTTCACTTATATCTTTTAGAGCACGACAGTGGTTTTATTTTATAGAAATAATTGATCTCTCATGCCTCACTTATATTATTTTGAGAGTCCTTTAGAACAACATGGAAATTTTCTTTTAGGAATAATATAAAAACTTTCATGGAAGTGCATTGAATACTATGAGAAGTTTGATACTTGATAATTTTTTTGAGATATGGAGATGGTGATATTAGAGTCATGCTAGTTGAGTAGTTCTGAATTTGAGAGATACTTGTGTTGAAGTTTGTGATTCCCGTAGCATGCACGTATGGTGAACCGTTATGTGATGAAGTCGGAGCATGATTTATTTATTGATTTTCTTCCTTATGAGTGGCGGTCAGGGACGAGCGATGGTCTTTTCCTACCAATCTATCCCTCTAGGAGCATGCGCGTAATACTTTGCTTTGATAACTTGTAGATTTTGGCAACAAGTATATGAGTTCTTTATGACTAATGTTGAGTCCATGGATTATAAGCACTCTCACCTTTCCACCATTGCTAGCCTCTCTAATACCGCACACTTTTCGCCGGTATCATAAAACCACCATATACCTTCTCAAAACAGCCACCATACCTACCTATTATGGCATTTCCATAGCCATTCCGAGATATGTTGCCATGCAACTTTCCACCATTCCGTTATTATGACACACTTCATCCTTGTCATATTGGTTGCATGATCATGTAGTTGACATCGTATTTGTGGCAAAGCCACCGTTCATAATTCTTCATACATGTCACTCATGCATCAGTGCACATCCGGGTATACCACTAGAGGCATTCACATAGAGTCATATTTTGTTCTAAGTATTGAGTTGTAACTCTTGAGTTGTAAGTAAATAAAGTGTGATGATCATCATTATTAGAGCATTGTCCCAAATGAGGAAATGATGATGGAGACTATGACTCCCCCACAAGTCGGGATGAGACTCTGGACGAAAAAAAGAGGCCATAAAAAGAGAAAAGGCCCAAATAAAAAAAATGAGAGAAAAAGAGATAAGGGACAATGCTACTATCCTTTTTCCACACTTGTGCTTCAAAGTAACACCATGATCTTCATGATAGAGAGTCTGCTATGATATCACTTTCATATACTAGTGGGAAATTTTCATTATAGAACTTGGCTTGTATATTCCAATGATGAGCTTCATCAAAATGCCCTAGGTCTTCATGAGCAAGCGAGTTGGATGCACACCCACTTAGTTTATTTTGTTGAGCTTTCAAATACTTATAGCTCTAGTGCAACCATTGCATGGCAATCCCTACTCACTCACATCGATATCTATTGATGGGCATCTCCATAGCCCGTTGATACACCTAGTTGATGTGAGACTATCTTCTCCTTTTTGTCTTCTCCACAGCCACCATTCTATTCCACATATAGTGCTATATCCATGGCTCACGCTCATATATTGCGTGAAGATTGAAAAAGTTTGAGAACATCAAAAGTATGAAACAATTGCTTGCCTTGTCATCGGGGTTGTGCATGATTTAAATATTTTGTGTGGTGAAGATAGAGCATAGCCAGACTACATGATTTTGTAGGGATAACTTTCTTTGGCCATGTTATTTTGAGAACACATGATTGCTTAGTTAGTATGCTTGAAGTATTATTATTTCTATGTCAATATTAAACATTTATCTTGAATCTTTCAGATCTGAATATTCATATCACAATAAGGAAAAATTACATTGAGAAATATGTTATAAAGCATTCCACATCAAAAATTCTTCTTTTATCATTTACCTACTCGAGGACGAGCAGGAATTAAGCTTGGGGATACTTGATACGTCTCCAACGTATCTATAATTTTTGATTGCTCCATGCTATTATATTATCTATTTTGGATGTTAATGGGCTTTATTTTACATTTTCATATCATTTTCGGGACTGACCTACTAACCGGAGGCCCAACCCAAATTGCTGTTTTTTTGCCTATTTTAGATTTTCTCTGAAAAGGAATATCAAACGGAGTCCAAACGGAATGAAACCTTCAGGAACATGATTTTCTCAACAAACGTGATCCAGGAGACATGGAGTGGGAGTCAAGAAACAATCGAGGGGGCCATGAGGCAGGGGGCGCGCCTACCCCCCTGGGCGCGCCCTCCACCCTTGTGGGCCCCTCATTGCTCCACCGACCTACTTCTTCCTTCTATATATATCCATGTACCCCCAAACATCCAGGAGCACCACGAAAACCAAATTCCACCGCCGCAACCTTCTGTACCCGAGAGATCCCATATTGGGGCCTTTTCCGGAGCTCCGCCAGAGGGGCATTGATCACGGAGGGCCTCTACATCAACTCCATGGCCTCTCCGGTGATGTGTGAGTAGTTTACTTCAGACCTTTGTGTCCATAGTTATTAGCTAGATGGCTTCTTCTCTCTTTGGATCTCAATACAAAGTTCTCCTTGATCTTCATGGAGATCTTTTCGATGTAATCTTCTTTTGCGGTGTGTTTGTCGAGATCCGATGAATTGTGGGTTTATGATCAAGTTTATCTATGAACAATATTTGATTCTTCTCTGAATTCTTTTATGTATGACTGGTTTATCTTTGCAAGTCTCTTCGAATTATTAGTTTGGTTTAGCCTACTAGATTGATCTTTCTTGCAATGGGAGAAGTGCTTAGCTTTGGGTTCAATCTTGTAGTGTCCTTTCCCAGTGACAGCAGGGGTAGCAAGGCACGTATTGTATTGTTGCCATTGAGGATAAAAAGATGGGGTTTATATGATATTGCATGAGTTTATCCCTCTACATCATGTCATCTTACTTAAATCATTACTCTGTTCTTATGAACTTAAAACTCTAGATGCAATGCTGGATAGCGGTCGATGTGTGGAGTAATAGTAGTAGATGCATAATCGTTTCGGTCTACTTGTCACAGACGTGATGCCTATATACATGATCGTACCTAGATATTCTCATATCTATGCTCAATTCTATCAATTGCTCGATAGTAATTCGTTTACCCACCATAATACTTATGCTCTTGAGAGAAGCCACTAGTGAAACCTATGGCCCCCGGGTCTGTCTTCCATCATATTAATCTTTCAACACTTAGCTATTTCTATTGCCGTTTATTTTACTTAGCATCTTTATTTCTCTTTATCACAAGAATACCAAAAATATTATGTTATCATATCTATCAGATCTCACAATCGTATGTCACCGTGAAGGGATTGACAACCCATTTATCGCGTTGGTTGCGAGGTTCTTATTTGTTTGTGTAGGTGCGTTGGACTCGAGCGTGATCCCCTACTAGATTGATACCTTGGTTCTCAAAAACTGAGGGAAATACTTACACTACTTTACTGCATCACCCTTTTCTCTTCAAGGGAAAACCAACGCAGTGCTCAAGAGGTAGCAGTGTCTAGCTTTCATTGCTTCTAATTTGTTGAAATGCCTTCTCCTTAGTTTACATATCATAAGCTATGAATATGCAATGGCACTAATGACGAGAGACCTCTAACTTGGTAGTGTGATGTTGTTTGCATCTTGCATATGATTTATTTCTTGTACTGCTTCACATTTGTTTAAATCCCATTTATGATGAGACACTATTAAGCTGGCAGAGCTATATTTGTAGCATCTTTCATATGGTGTCTACCTTCCATTGCATTGCTTCTAATTTAGTGAAATGTCTTCTACTTAGTTTACACATCATAGTTCTGGTTATTCTTCCATCTTGTTTTCCGTACATATTACATCCTCCTATCATGTGGTTGTCTAACATCAAAGTTCAGTTCATCTGTATCACACATCAATTTGATTTGAAGAACTAAATTGTTATTCGTTTTTCTTGTCGGCTTGACTTAACATGGCACAGAGAAAGAGGAAGAAACACAGTATGGCAGGGAATGGGAACCCGAAGAATCCTGCAGATTCTGCTGGTACTAATGGTGCAATAGAAGGTCAAAGTCCAGCGGAAAATTCTACAAATATGGTATCCCATGCTACACGAGCTGCAGAAAAAGCCAAACAGAAACAAATAGCTACCACCAAACATGCAGAGACAGCCCTAGTTCTTGCAACACCTTCCATAGTACTACCAACTACACGAGTTACTCGTGCGTCAACTGAGCTAGAAGCACGTTCCCAAGCTCCCTTGCCACCTGACACTACTTCCCAAGTACTCTTGACACAAGACGAGTTGGCAAGATCAGATGAACCTTGTGAGCTTCAACAGCAAGAAGGTAGTTGCTGGAGTCAAGTTATAGTTGCATGCTTCTTTATTTGTAGTCACACAGTTTGATGTACACTAACACTTCCTATGTTCGTTGTTAGACTGGCACCTAGGCGGAAGTGGAAACAAACATCACGGATAATGCTCGATAGGTTAACTAAATCTAGAGGAGGAAGAATGGAGATCCATTTTGAGGCAGGTTTAAAAAGGCCACGTGATGCTACAGAGTCAGCCAAGTTAGTATCAAAGGCAGCGGTTGCCGTTAGGTGTCATGTACGTATCCTCCCAACATGGATTCAGTACAGGAATGACAAAGACGAAACCCAGTTCAACACCTTCCTCGACCATTTATCTGTAAGTCTGATTATGTATGGAAACTACTAATATTGTCTTGCTCTGTCCCATACTTTCTAGGTTGCTGATAATGAGACTCCCATAATTTTCAACAGATGAGGTTCAAGTTGGATAGCCAAGATGATGCAACCAGACAAGCTTGCACCCATGTTTTCAAGTCTGCTCTGTGACAGTATCGGTATGACTTGAGGAAAACTCACTTTCAAGGCAAGTCTAACAATGAACTTTCCCAAACATCTCCAGTGGAAAATATATCGGATGAAGACTAGAGGGGCCTCGTTAAACATTGGTCTGATCCGAAGTAGCAGGTACATTCTATATATGTGATCATATCACATGTTGAAGTCCTATTTACGCATGTGCCACAAAAATCTATCTTCTTGTAGGTGAACTGTTCAAAGAACAAGGCCAACCATATGAAAGTGAAATTCTAATAGACGACAGGATCTTGTAGCTATATTGCACACTGCGAGGCTCTTGTAATTAGCTGTTGTTTCACTCTTTTCACTGTACCATATTATCATATCTATATTGACTTGTTCCAAATGCAGAGAAAACCCCGCAAGGACCAAAAAGTACCTGAACCAAATGTTGTGGAAATCTTCAAGGACTTTCACACCAGCAAGAAGAAGGGCATGACTACACCAGTCAAAGCCGCTGTTTTAAGTCCTTAATCCTCATGCCTTTTAACTACTACTTACTCTCACTTGTGCCTTGAACTGCATGGTTTGCAGCCAATGTCTATTACTCTTTTCAATTTTATATACAATTGTCTTAGCGTATCATTGCACCTTACAAGGTTTAAAAGAGAGGAGTGATGTTCCTTTGATCTTGACCCGTAATCTAGTTCCGTGCTGGACTTGCCTACACAATGTTACAATTGCATGTTTGTTTGTTCTCAGTTGTTTTGTGATATGAATGATGTCATACTATGCTTACCTATTATAAACGTCGTCTCTTTATCCTTAGCCCTCAATACAATGTGAAGAAATAGACAATACATTAGCGATGGTACATGGTCATATGTTTGGAACCTGGTTTTATTATGTACTTTGCAATGAAATACAACTAATATTTTACATGGGTTCACCAGAATAAGTTCTGTATATAGACCAAATCTATTTTGTTTGGTTTTGCTGCCTCCTTAATATCTTCTATTCTCGTAGTACTAATGTAAAACCTCAACTTTTCAGCGAGCTATGGAAAAAATGGTGGAACCGCCACCTTCTGAAGGTGGCGAGGCAACTATAACCGCAATGTCAGCTCTTGCTGCAGTGGGTCAGTACCTGTCCACTAACAGTGCCAAAAGCACGTTCCTGCGTAATACTGGGTTGGTTGTTAAGGCAAACTCGCCCAAACTACCTCATCATCAGGATGTGCAAGCTCAAAACAATGTTATATCTGCGCTCCAGACAAAAGTCCATTCCCTAACAGAGACCCTTTGTGAAACAAGGAGAGACATTGTTCGATGTTGTCAAGATATGCATGGTTTTGAAACCAGACTATTAGACATTTGCTATGTTGTTCGGGAGCCTAGGAGAACTGAAGGCGAAGGTTATGGTGCTCCATCGGACAATACAACATGAAAACGTAACAGTCAGGTCAAATGAACTGAGCCTGTAAAATGTTGGTGGTGCATTTATCTGCTAGACTATTAACTTTTATGCCAACCTTCCTTTTGTTTTATAGTTGTAATTTGTTTTGGTGCGATACAAAATTTGTTCTTAATGTGCAGCCATCGGCTGAAGAAAATAGCAAGCCATTTTTGTATAGTGTTGGGTGTTCCCTATATTTGCACTAGTGGCGAACTTTGATGCCCACCGGCTGTAGTTAACATGGGCCTCCTATGGGCCGTAGAAACAATGGGCCTTCTATGTGGCGTAGATACAATGGGCCTTATACGGGCCGTAGACAAAATGGGCCTTCTACGGGCCGTATCATCAATGGGCCTTCTACGGGCCATATGATCTGTTGGCCAAACATGGGCCAATAACAGACCACATTATGGCCGTAAATGGGCTAGAGTTGAAATCGTCCGTTCATGGGCCGACCATAACGGGTCGTCGTTGATCGGCCGTATTTGATGACGCTATGAAAACGGTCCAACGTATTAATGGGCCACAAACGGGCCGACTGTAACCACGGGCTAAATTTGGCCCACAAGCAGAAAATGACAATAACGGGCCGTAAGTAAACGAATGCTGGAAATGAGCCCAGGAATAAATGGGCCCTGAGAAGGCCGAAATATAACATGGGCTGGAAACGGCCCAACGGAATAATGGGCTATTAATGGGTATAAAGTGATACACTGTTCATTACGGGCTAGTTTCACCACGTGTCGTTAATGGGTATAAAGTGATACACTATTCATTACGGGCCAATTTTACCACGGGCCATTAATGGGCCGGGAGTAATAAGGGCCTCATATGGGCCGAAAGACGTGATGGGCCATACATGGGCCGGAAGATAAAATGGGCTGGAATTATATTGGACAGCCCAGATGATGCTACTGGGCCTAATTCGGATAGGCCATGAACGGGCCCTGGGTTAGCGGGCTGTAAATAGGCTATATGCGAACATGCCGTTAACAGGTTTGCCGTGGGCCGGCCCGCCACCTTTTGACCAAGTCAAACGGGCTGGCCTTTTTATAGGAATGGGTCTCTGTTGGGCCGTGCCACGTGCCGACGTATCATAGGCGCTTTGGGTCCAATGAGTGGATGACATATGTGCCAACGGTGAGCCGACACGTGTTTCCTCCAGCCAATGATGATTTTACACGTGGAAAATCCCCATTGGTCGGGGCTGTTAACGGGTTATCGGATCCAAAACCGGACCCGATAGCTTAACGGTGTTCCGTTACGGTGGATGCCACGTGTCGGTCACCCTTGACGAAAGCACTTCTATGACGCGCGATTTATCATCATGGAACACTTCTATGACAGCATAGGCATGACTATCTTGATTCTGTCATAAAATTGTCATGGATGTACATGCATGACACAAAACGTGACCTACTATGACAAACACGTATTATCACGGAAGTGTATTTTTTTTAGTGTATGTTCGAACATCGGAAAGGTTCTGAGTGATTCGAGTATTTTTCGGAGTACCGGAGAGTTACTGGAATTCGCCGGGGGAAGTAGTGGGCCTTAATGGGCCATACGGGAAAGAAGAGAAGGGCCTCAAGGGGTGCCACCCCCTCCATGGCAAGTCTGAATTGGACTTGGGAGGGGGCGGCGCCCCCTCCCTTTCCTTCTTCCTCTCCTACTCCTTCCCTCCCTCCCCTCTTGGAAAAGGAAGGGGACTCCAACTAGGATTGGGAATCCTAGTTAGACCCCCCTATAGGTGCACCCCTCCTAGGCCGGCCTCCTCTTCCCCCCTCCTTTATATATGTGGGCAAGGGGGCACCCCAAAGGCACTCCTAGATTTTTCTTAGCCGTGTGCGGTGCCCCCGTCCATAGTTTTCCACCTCAGTCATATTGTCGTAGTTCTTAGGCGAAGCCTTGGGTCGGTAACTTCATCATCACCGCCACCATGCCCTCATGCTGACGAAACTCTCCCACGGCGTCAATTGGATCAAGAGTTCAAGGGACGTCACCGAGCTGAACGTGTGCAGATCACGGAGGTGTCGTGTGTTCGGTACTTGGATCAATTGGATCGCGAAGACGTTCGACTACATCAACAGCGTTACTAAACGATCGCGCTTTCGGTCTATGAGGGTACCTAGACACACTCTAACCTCTTGTTGATGTGCATATACTAGATAGATCTTGCATGATCGTAGGTAAATTTGTTGAAATACTGCATTCCCCAAAAGTGGCATCCGAGGCAGGTCTATGCGTAGATGTTATATGCACAAGTAGAACACAAAGGAATTGTGGGCGTGGGTATATACATATTGCTTGCCATCACTAGTTGTTTCTTGATTCAGCGGTATTCTTGGATGAAGCGGCCTGGGCCGACATTACATGACCGCGTTCATGAGACTGGTTCTACCGACGTGCTTTGCACACAGGTGGCTGGTGGGTGTCAGTTTCTCCAACTTTAGTTGAATCGGATTCAATGAATAGGGTTCTTTCTAAGATCAAAAAGCAATCACTATACCACATTCTGGATTTGATGCGTAGGTAAGAACAGTTCTTGCTAAGCCCGTCTAAGTTGCAACAAAGTAGAGGACGTCTAAGTTGTTTTTCTAGGGCATGTTGTGATGTGATATGGTCAAGACGTGATTATATAAATTATTGTATGAGATGATCATGTTTTGTAACACAGTTATCGGCAACTGGCAGGAGCCATATGGTTGTCGTGTTATTGTATGAAATGCAATAGCCATGTAATTGCTTGACTTTATCACTAAGCGGTAGCGATAGTCGTAGAAGCAATAGTAGGCAAGGCGACAATGATGTTACGATGGAGATCAAGGTGTCAAGCCGGTGACGATGGTGATCATGACGATGCTTTGGAGATGGAGATCAAAGGCACAAGATGATGATGACCATATCATATCACTTATATTGATTGCATGTAATTTTTATCCTTTATGCATCTTATTTTGCCTAGTATGACGGTAGCATTATGAGATGATCAATTACTTCTTTCTCCATCTCACGTGATGATTGGACATGGTTTAGTTGATATGGATCACGTGATCATTTAGATGACTAGAGGGATGTCTATCTAAGTGGGAGTTCTTAAGTAATATGATTAATTGAACTTAAATTTATCATGAGCTTAGTCCTGATAGTATTTGCATATTTATGTTGTAGATCAATTGCTCGCGTATAGCTTCCCCGTTTTATTTATGATATGTTCCTAGAGAAAACTATGTTGAAAGATGTTAGTAGCAATGATGCGGACTAGCTCCGTGATCTGAGGATTATCCTCATTGATGCACAGAAGAATTATGTCCTTGATTGTAACACCCCGGTAATAAAGCTACAGTAACCAGACACCCTAATGGTGCCATGTCATCGCTGTTAAGATTCTAATCTCACTTTGAACCAAACTGAATTCAAATTCAATTTAAATTAAAGTCAAACTATTAATTCTTCAACCGGTAAAACAAAAATGTTCGATAGTTTGCAAAAATTCACTAACTAATTGTGCTGAATAAACCAATATTATTGGAATTACTAAAGTACCCCTTAACCTGTTTAAAATTGGACCAACAACTTTTAATTGATCCTTTTCAATTTAAGTAAATATTTACACTTTTCAAAATAAGATAGAACTTGTTGTGCTAGCTCATAGCATCGCATGGTATTTAGGTGTCAAGTTTCAGGTTAAACAAAATACAATTGCTATTTATTAAAAATGCAAAACAGAGCAGAATCTGAAACAAAATAAAAATAAAAATGGAAAGATGAAAGACCTAAACTACTGTGCATGTGGGGCTCTAGTGCATACAGTATGGCCTGGCCCAATTTGGTCAGCCTTTCGACCTCCTCCCGCAACAGGAGAAGGCCGAGGCGCCATGGCCACTGGGAGCTCGCCTCCGCGCACTGCTGCGCCACGGAGGGGATAAGAGCAAGCCCCTGTGCCCCCTCACTCTTCCCCTATAACCCTAGCACGCCCGTTCCCCTCGCTCGTTTCTCTCCCCCTCGAGTTCGTCCGCGCCCGAAGACGTAGTCGCCGCCGCCCCATCGTTGTCGCGGCCACCAAGCTTCCTGCGGGCTGAAACCTAGTTAGGAGACGCGTCGGGCTCGTCTACTTTGACTACAACCACCGGTTCGAGTCGGGGCACCGTCAAACTTTGGGATCGAGCCGTCTTCCCCGCCACAGCCATCGCCGCCGTCGATTCGCTCCACCGAGCCTCCCCCGAGCTCGCCTTTGCACAACTACAGGGCCCGGTGAGGCCACCTCGTCCGATTCCCTTCGATCCCCTTTGATTCTTCCTCTGATTTAGGCCGTATTTCGCCGCTAGACGCCGCGCCCCCACTCGCTGCTACCTTCTGTCGTCGCCGCGGCAACCGTCGCCGCACGCCATGTTGGCCCCCTGTTCACCGGCCGCGCCTGCGTCGCCCTCTCGCCGGTCGTCGCCTGCCCTGGCCGGAGCCGTCCCATCCCCATCCGCGCGCGCCCTGCTGCGCCTGACACCGTCTGCGCCCGCCGCTGCCTGGCGCGGCTGTCCCCGAGCTCGGCCATGTTGGCGCCGTGATGCGCGTGCGTTTGGTCGGCTGCTGCTTTGCGGTTGCTGATGCACTGCCGCTGCTCGTCCTGCTGCTTGTTGCTTAGCTGCTGCTCCGCTACTAACTGCTACTGCTGCTGCCGAGCCATGTTATTGCCTTCTTGCTACTGCTGTTTCTTGCTACCACTGCCGCTGCATAGCTACTGCCGTCGCTGCTGTTTCCTTAACTGCTACCGCTGCTGTTTGCTGGTCACTCTGGCTCGTAGCTGCAAGGTTGTTTGCTGAAGAAACAACTGACAAAACTGAACCGTGAAGAAACCCACGAGACTACCAGAGAGCTTGCCCCATCCAAGCTTGGTTATGTGCTATGTGTGCGTTTGTGTACACACCCGTGAGGCTGGCCGTGCAACCAGGCCGACCCTTGTTGATTAGAGCTAGGTGGTGCTAAATTAGTCTGGTAACAGATGATGTTTGGTCCCCCATTAATTAGGTTTGTTTTATTTATTTGTTTATAGGTATAGCATATGACATGTGGACCCACATGCACTGTTCACTTTTTGACCCATTCAACTTTGACTTGTTGACTTTGACCGGCCCCACCTATCATAACCCCATGTGGGTACACTCCGTGTACCCATGGCAAATTGCAGTTTATTTTCGAATTAATAATAAATCCAGAATTTTAAAATATTGTTTAAAACTTTAGAAATCATAGATAATAATCCGTAACTCGGATGAAAAAGTTTTATACATGAAAGTTGCTTAGACCGACGAGAGGAATCCGAAAACATGGTCCGTTTACCTGTCAGAGGCCTCTAACTATCTGAACATGGAACTTTCCCCCTCCGGTCTTTTGTCTGACATAGGTACGGAACCGGGAAAACATTCCGGCGGACTTCCCCCTTCACCGGTATCGTGTAGCACCGCGTTACAATACGTCTAGCTCTACCTGTTGTCTTGTTATGCACTTGCTTGCTATGTATTTACTGTTTCTCCCCCCTCTTCTCTTCGATAGACCCCTTGATGATGCTGATGCCCCTGTGATTGACTACGTCACCGACGACCCCTCCGTCTCGTCTGAACAACCAGGCAAGCCCCCCCTTTGATCATCCCGATATCGCCCATTCCATTCTCTCATGCTTGCATTAGATTTTGCTATTGTTATTGTTTGCTCCTATTCTGATGCATAGCCTCCTTTTGTAACCTGCTTATTGTTACCTTACCGGCTTATCCTAAACTGCTTAGTATAGGTTGGTTAGTGATCCATCAGTGACCCCCACCTTGTCCTTGTTGCCCCTGCTTCATCATTGAAGACCCGATCAACGGGATCGAAGACCAGGCCCCGGCACCGCACATCACTTTCCCCTTAGTTGCTCGACACTACTGGGATACTATCGAGTGCCGAGGGTGAGACCTCTACAACACTTCTGATGTTAACCATGTAGTGTAGCTATTCGGTCGTGGTCATCGAGGGTGATTTCCTCTTTAACCACTTCCGATACGACTCTGTTGTGCAACCCCTCAAGTGTGAACCTCGAGGGTGATTCCTCTACGTTCACCTTGATGATTACATTGAGTGGAACCCACCGAGGGTGATTCCTTGGGTTTTCCTCTTGATGTTTGGACACACGGATACTTGGACTTTACAACTGTTACTTGGAAAGTGATGTGGAGACGGGTTGACCTGGAAGGTGCCCGTGAGATAATTACGAGGCGTGGCCGGGCATTCTTAGCCCTTGCCGCAAGTCCTCGAGACAGGGCAACGGGGTCACCTCTTTCGTGAATCTCTGCTTGTTACCGCGCGTTCCTAATCCACTACGATTTGGATATTTGATCCGAGGGGCCTCTGGCCTGATAGCACTAACCATCACGTGGCCATAGTATGGGTGTTCTGCGTCGTATACATCAGCCAAAGCTTAATAGACGTCAGCGACTGAATGGCGCGCGCCGGGTTGGACTGCGCAAGCGCCTGCCTTGTTGAAGGAGGTAGCTAGGTCTGCTCACCGGCCGCGTACGCAACGTGCAGGAGTTTCCGGGGAGATGGCCCATGACCCCTGGGGGCATAGGTTTAGTCCGGCGTGCTTACCTCTCTGTTAAGTCTAGGTCGGGTTGCGGCGTATTGTTTGGCCGAGGCCGGGCATGACCCTGGAAAGTGTGTCCGGCCGGAGTTAAGCGAGCGTGGTGGGTAAGTTGGTGCACCCCTGCAGGGAAGAAAACATCTATCGATAGCCTGTCCTACGGTAACGGACACTTGGAGTTGTATCCCGATCGATACAACTAGAACTGGATACTTGTGATGAGAACTGGATGGTGATGAGGATTTGATTGTGATGATAACTGGATAGTATGGCTCTGGGATTGCTTTCTCGCAGGGAGTCGAGAAAGGATCTCTGGCCGAGGTTGATAACACTACTACCGCTTTACTTTATGCTACTCTATTCCCTCCTGTTGCTGCAAGATGGTGGGTTCGAGAAGATGCTAGTCTTCGATAGGACTAGGCCTTCTCCCTATTCTGGCATTTCTGCAGCCCAGTCCATATATACAGCCTTCCGTTGATAATGTTGCATATGTAGTGTAGATCCTTGCTTGCGAGTACTTTGGATGAGTACTCACGGTTGCTTTGCTTCCCCTTTTCCCCCTTCTTTCTTCTTTCTGGTTGTTGCAACCAGATGGTGGAGTCCAGGAGCCAGATGCCACCTTTGATGACGGCTGCTACCCCGAGGGTGCCTACTACCACGTGACGGACGCCGACGACCAAGAGTAGTTAGGAGGCTCCCAGGCAGGAGACCTTGCCTTTTCGATCGTTGTTGTTTTGTGCTAGCCTTCTTAAGGCAAACTTGTCTAACTCATGTCTGTACTCAGATATTGTTGCTTCCGCTGACTCTTGTGATTTCGAGCTTATGTATTCGAGCCCCCGAGCCCCCTGGCTTGTAATATAAAGCTTGTATTATTTTATTTTGTGTCTAGAGTTGTGTTGTGATATCTTCCCGTGAGTCCTTGATCTTGATCGTACACATTTGCGTGTATGATTAGTGTACGATTGAATCGAGGGCGTCACAAGTTGGTATCAGAGCCGACTGCCTGTAGGTAGCCCCCTTTCCAACTACTTGGCCGAAGTTGAGTCTAGTTACTGAAAAACTTTTACTACCACTGGCTGTGTGTCTTACGGGCCCACGTCGCCATTGGGTGGTATTAGGATCTTTTATTCCTCGTCTATACTCTGGGACTCTGATCTCTCGTCTATTCGGGTTAAACGATTTTACTAACTCTAACGCTAGGTTCTCGCAATGACTTCCTCCCGGAGAGCCCCTTCCTTCCAGATGATCACCTGCTCCCCCAGAAGCCTTCGAAGATACTCTCCGATGTTCGCTCGAGAACTTGTGCTCATCACTTTTGCGATTCCCTTCCACTGTCAACCCCTATGGAAAACTACATACACTTGCCATTCATACAATCATTCCTCGATGCTCTTGTTATTGCAAGATGCCCCAAAATTCTCTATTGTTTCGAGAATCCTTTGAGCTTACTGCCTTGCAGTTCTTTGCCCCATGAATACCCCCCCTTCGAATAATTCCTCGCACTCACCGAGGATCCGTTCATCCTCAGTTGTTCGTGTGATTCTCAAAATTCTTTGAAATACTATCTGATCTTCCAAAAATCCTCAGCAACCTGTTGCTGTTGAAATTCTTGTTTGCTTGCATTATGGTTAATTCCATATTTCAAGTAATCTTCATTGACATCCTCTGTCACTATCCTTTTGAGTCCGTTGATTCAATATGTTACGGATGCTCGCAATCCTCAGTCGGATCATAGAATTCATCCTTCCGGCTTGGACGTCATTTGACCAAGAGCTGTTTCTCGACCAATCGATTTGTTGTCGATTGTATCCCTAAGGCTATTCAACTTACTTATCTTTTGATCAAAGTGTCTGCTTCTGATCTTCTATTTTTGAAATCATGATTTCTTTGCATTTAAGCATCGAATTGTTCAGATGTTTCTATTATCCGAAGCCTTTGCATTCTTTCTTCATCTAATTGATTACCGATACTCACATCAACTCTGTCGTGAATCGCCAGATCCATTGTTGGGTTGTTATCCGACAGTGTCCTTCACATCCAAAATCTTATCAGTATTTCCCTGATACATAATACCTTCAGTATATTGTATCATCTGCTTTGACTTCGATACTCTGCTTTCGAACTCGTATCTTTTTGCTTGGTTGATGGTGGTATAGATTCGTAAAGATGCCCCTATGGGTTGAACTTATGCCTTCCGTAATCCGAGTGAACCCGAGAGTTCTCACGAGTCTTACTCTTCTGGTACTTCGCCAGATAAATCCTCTGCACTACATTTTCTTTGAAAAACGAGGAGTGAATGAAAGGTTATGCATTGAAAAAGTGGGAGTCGACCTTGAACCCTTGTGTTCATGCCCATGGACCCAATGTAGAACTTATCGTGGAAGCTGCTCGTAAATATGATTACCCTTTCTTATAAGTTCATCTTGTATCGGTGGTTTGATAATTCGTAACCGTGGTTCCGACCATAATTTCTCCTTAACTCCATTTCCTGGACAAGTTAAAATACTTGTCTTCTGCAGATCATTTCATATGTCTAACCTCTATTTTTGATCTACCTCAAGCATTGCCCCTTGTTATCTCAAGTATATTGTGTCATTGCACTACCACTTGTGAATTCTCATTGGAATGATACTCCATCACATCATTCCTAGCTTGATCGGTTATATCATTATCATGCTAAATTTTAACTGTGCTACCAGGTCCTTTCCGGAGCACAATTTTCGACGACGAGCTAAGCTTATGTCGATCTTCCTCGTCATACCATTTTGCCATGAACAGCAAGCTTGCTTTCGAGTTTGTGTCGTACTCGCGATTCAATTAACCTTACACTTCATCATTTCTTTTGCTTAATGTCGTCGTTGATCGATTACATCTTCATGAAACCTCTCGACAAATGTGTCGTGATCATCATCATCATTCCAAACTTTTCAAGGTTATCAACCGAATTCATGATGAGAAATAACATCCTTACCCCCCTCGATGAATTGTTTCTGAGCCCGTGTGCCCCATCCTCATCTTTTCCTTGCTGAAATTGTATGACTTATTTTATAAGTTGTTCCGATGGATCCTTTGTGTATCCGAAGTCTGACATTTCCCCGATGGCCATGTCAACACTATCCCGAAGCAAGTGTGTGGTACTCTGATCATCAACAAGAACATTGGGAGCGCAATGCTAACTGTTCTTGATCAATTATCCAAACACTGTTGTATGGGTAAACCTCATAAATTCCTTGCCCCCTGTCTAAACGGCTTAATACTTGGAGCCCTATCATGCTCTGCCTTTCCTTGGGAAAGATATACTCTAACACTTGGGTATAAACATCTTTCCTTTCCATTGGTCTGGTTATCATAATAAACACATTTTCCTTTCCATTGGTTTAATCAACCTTTCTTGTGATCTATATATGTTATAAGCAGAAATAATTCCCTGCTTATGGAAACACCTCGGTTTACAACTCTGTCAGTGTGACCCTGTTACTATTGCTGATGACATTCCGGTAACCACCGATGGACGAGCACTTTGCCTATTGGTCCGCCTCGTATTACGAGCAGGAAAATGGTTCTCTTCGTCCCTCGCCCTTGGTACCAACGTTGTTGCCAACATAACTGACAGGCTATCCTTTGACATGCCTCGCTAGCAAGTTGTCAGTGTCCTTCCTACTTTTAACCCACATGGTGGGCCCATAACCCACAGTTCTACATGATCGAAACCTGACTCACCTATGCATCCCTATTTCCAAAGTTATTCCACCCGCTTGACTTCGTATGAGAATCATGAGCCACCTTCCTAGTGATTTATTATGGTGTCAGACGCAATACTTATTCCCATTGCACTGAACCCCCTTTCGCCCTCTGTTTCAGGCAACAAATGATTGCCTACCCGCTTAAAGCTTCTTATTGCAGCTTCTTGCTTTGCTCTCGATGTCTTTCTTAAATTTCAACTCGAGAGATGCCTCGTACACTGAGATAGCCCCCCAGGTACCTAACATGTATTGAGCTTCGCCCTTCCTGAGTCCCCCCCCCTTATCTTTTTCGTAAGTACGATGAAGACCTGGAGGAAAAATGACAAACTTCGTCAGGATGCCCTGAAGTAGAGAAATGAAGACATCAAAGGAAGGGATCGACCTCTTCGAGAAGAGCAACCAAGACCGAGAAGATCCATTAGAATTTTGTAACCAGAACCTTCCCCTTTAACTCCACCTCTTAAATCTCGGGACGAGATTTCTTGTAGTTGAGGAGATTTGTAACACCCTGGTAATAAAGCTACAGTAACCACACACCCTAATGGTGCCATGTCATCGCTGTTAAGATTCTAATCTCACTTTGAACCAAACTGAATTCAAATTCAATTTAAATTAAAGTCAAACTATTAATTCTTCAACCGGTAAAACCGAAATGTTCGCTAGTTTGCAAAAATTCACTAACTAATTGTGCCGAATAAACCAATATTATTGGAATTACTAAAGTACCCCTTAACCTGTTTAAAATTGGACCAACAACTTTTAATTGATCCTTTTCAATTTAAGTAAATATTTACACTTTTCAAAATAAGATAGAACTTGTTGTGCTAGCTCATAGCATCGCATGGTATTTAGGTGTCAAGTTTCAGGTTAAACAAAATACAATTGCTATTTATTAAAAATGCAAAACAGAGCAGAATCTGAAACAAAATAAAAATAAAAATGGAAAGATGAAAGACCTAAACTACTGTGCATGTGGGGCTCTAGTGCATACAGTATGGCCTGGCCCAATTTGGTCAGCCTTTCGACCTCCTCCCGCAACAGGAGAAGGCCGAGGCGCCATGGCCGCTGGGAGCTCGCCTCCGCGCACTGCTGCGCCACGGGGGGGATAAGAGCAAGCCCCTATGCCCCCTCACTCTTCCCCTGTAACCCTAGCACGCCCGTTCCCCTCGCTCGTTTCTCTCCCCCTCGAGTTCGTCCGTGCCCGAAGACGCAGTCGCCGCCGCCCCATCGTTGTCGCAGCCACCGAGCTTCCCGCGGGCTGAAACCTAGTCAGGAGACGCGTCGGGCTCGTCTACTTCGACTACAACCACCGGTTCGAGTCGGGGCACCGTCAAACTTTGGGATCGAGCCGTCTTCCCCACCACAGCCATCGCCGCCGTCGATTCGCTCCACCGAGCCTCCCCCGAGCTCGCCTTTGCACAACTACAGGGCCCGGTGAGGCCACCTCGTCCGATTCCCTTCGATCCCCTTTGATTCTTCCTCTGATTTAGGCCGTATTTCGCCGCTAGACGCCGCGCCCCCACTCGCTGCTACCTTCTGTCGTCGCCGCGGCAACCGTCGCCGCACGCCATGTTGGCCCCCTGTTCACCGGCCGCGCCTGCGCCGCCCTCTCGCCGGTCGTCGCCTGCCCTGGCCGGAGCCGTACCATCCCCATCCGCGCGCGCCCTGCTGCGCCTGACACCGTCCACGCCCGCCGCTGCCTGGCGCGGCTGTCCCCGAGCTCGGCCATGTTGGCGCCGTGATGCGCGTGCGTTTGCTCGGCTGCTGCTTTGCGGTTGCTGATGCACTGCCGCTGCTCGTCCTGCTGCTTGTTGCTTAGCTGCTGCTCCGCTACTAACTGCTACTGCTGCTGCCGAGCCATGTTATTGCCTTCTTGCTACTGCCGTTTCTTGCTACCACTGCCGCTGCATAGCTACTGCCGTCGCTGCTGTTTCCTTAACTGCTACCGCTGCTGTTTGCTGGTCACTCTGGCTCGTAGCTGCAAGGTTGGTTGCTGAAGAAACAACTGACGAAACTGAACCGTGAAGAAACCCACGAGACTACCAGAGAGCTTGCCCCATCCAAGCTTGGTTATGTGCTATGTGTGCGTTTGTGTACACACCCGTGAGGCTGGCCGTGCAACCAGGACGACCCTTGTTGATTAGAGCTAGGTGGTGCTAAATTAGTCTGGTAACAGATGACGTTTGGTCCCCCATTAATTAGGTTTGTTTTATTTATTTGTTTATAGGTATAGCATATGACATGTGGACCCACATGCACTGTTCACTTTTTGACCCATTCAACTTTGACTTGTTGACTTTGACCGGCCCCACCTATCATAACCCCAGGTGGGTACACTCCGTGTACCCATGGCAAATTGCAGTTTATTTTCGAATTAATAATAAATCCAAAATTTTAAAATATTGTTTAAAACTTTAGAAATCATAGATAATAATCCGTAACTAGGATGAAAAAGTTTTATACATGAAAGTTGCTTAGAACGACGAGAGGAATCCGAAAACATGGTCCGTTTACCTGTCAGAGGCCTCTAACTATCTGAACATGGAACTTTCCCCCTCCGGTCTTTTGTCTGACATAGGTCCGGAACCGGGAAAACATTCCCGGCGGACTTCCCCCTTCACCGGTATCGTGTAGCACCACGTTACAATACGTCTAGCTCTACCTGTTGTCTTGTTATGCACTTGCTTGCTATGTATTTACTGTTTCTCCCCCCTCTTCTCTTCGGTAGACCCCTTGATGATGCTGATGCCCCTGTGATTGACTACGTCACCGACGACCCCTCCGTCTCGTCTGAACAACCAGGCAAGCCCCCCCTTTGATCATCCCGATATCACCCATTCCATTCTCTCATGCTTGCATTAGATTTTGCTATTGTTATTGTTTGCTCCTATTCTGATGCATAGCCTCCTTTTGTAACCTTCTTATTGTTACCTTACCGGCTTATCCTAAACTGCTTAGTATAGGTTGGTTAGTGATCCATCAGTGACCCCCACCTTGTCCTTGTTGCCCCTGCTTCATCATTGAAGACCCGATCAACGGGATCGAAGACCAGGCCCCGGCACCGCACATCACTTTCCCCTTAGTTGCTCGACACTACTGGGATACTATCGAGTGCCGAGGGTGAGACCTCTACAACACTTCTGATGTTAACCCTGTAGTGTAGCTATTCGGTCGTGGTCATCGAGGGTGATTTCCTCTTTAACCACTTCCGATACGACTCTTTCGTGCAACCCCTCAAGTGTGAACCTCGAGGGTGATTCCTCTACGTTCACCTTGATGATTACATTGAGTGGAACCCACCGAGGGTGATTCCTTGGGTTTTCCTCTTGATGTTTGGACACACGGATACTTGGACTTTACAACTGTTACTTGGAAAGTGATGTGGAGACGGGTTGACCTGGAAGGTGCCCGTGAGATAATTACGAGGCATGGCCGGGCATTCTTAGCCCTTGCCGCAAGTCCTCGAGACGGGGCAACGGGGTCACCTCTTTGATGAATCTCTGCTTGTTACCGCGCGTTCCTAATCCACTACGATTTGGATATTTGATCCGAGGGGCCTCTGGCCTGATAGCACTAACCATCACGTGGGCATAGTATGGGCGTTCTGCATCGTATACATCAGCCAAAGCTTAATAGACGTCAGCGACTGAGTGGCGCGCGCCGGGTTGGACTGCGCAAGCGCCTGCCTTGTTGAAGGAGGTAGCTAGGTCTGCTCACCGGCCGCGTACGCAACGTGCAGGAGTTTCCGGGGAGATGGCCCATGACCCCTGGGGGCATAGGTTTAGTCCGGCGTGCTGACCTCTCTGTTAAGTCTAGGTCGGGTTGCGGCGTATTGTTTGGCCGAGGCCGGGCATGACCCTGGAAAGTGTGTCCGGCCGGAGTTAAGCGAGCGTGGTGGGTAAGTTGGTGCACCCCTGCAGGGAAGAAAACATCTATCGATAGCCTGTCCTACGGTAACAGACACTTGGAGTTGTATCCCGATCGATACAACTAGAACTGGATACTTGTGATGAGAACTGGATGGTGATGAGGATTTGATTGTGATGATAACTGGATAGTATGGCTCTGGGATTGCTTTCTCGCAGGGAGTCGAGAAAGGATCTCTGGCCGAGGTTGATAACACTACTACCGCTTTACTTTATGCTACTCTATTCCCTCCTGTTGCTGCAAGATGGTGGGTTCGAGAAGATTCTAGTCTTCGATAGGACTAGGCCTTCTCCCTATTCTGGCATTTCTGCAGCCCAGTCCATATATACAGCCTTCCGTTGATAATGTTGCATATGTAGTGTAGATCCTTGCTTGCGAGTACTTTGGATGAGTACTCACGGTTGCTTTGCTTCCCCTTTTCCCCCTTCTTTCTTCTTTCTGGTTGTTGCAACCAGATAGTGGAGTCCAGGAGCCAGATGCCACCTTTGACCACGGCTGCTACCCCGAGGGTGCCTACTACCACGTGACGGACGCCGACGACCAAGAGTAGTTAGGAGGCTCCCACGCAGGAGGCCTTGCCTTTTCGATCGTTGTTGTTTTGTGCTAGCCTTCTTAAGGCAAACTTGTCTAACTCATGTCTGTACTCAGATAATGTTGCTTCCGCTGACTCTTGTGTTTTCGAGCTTATGTATTCGAGCCCCCGAGCCCCCTGGCTTGTAATATAAAGCTTGTATTATTTTATTTTGTCTCTAGAGTTGTGTTGTGATATCTTCCCGTGAGTCCTTGATCTTGATCGTACACATTTGCGTGTATGATTAGTGTACGATTGAATCGAGGGCGTCACATTGATGCACTGCTGGGTGACTGACCTTTTGCAGGAGCAGATGCAGACGTTATGAATGTTTGACAAGCTCGCTATGATGACTACTTGATAGTTTAGTGCGCCATACTTTACGGGACTTCAAAACTGTTTTGAACGCCACAAAGCATATGAGATGTTCCAAGAGCTGAAATTGGTATTTCAGACTCATGCCCGTGTTAAGAGGTATGAGACCTCTGATAAGTACTTTGCTTACAAGATGGATTAGAATAGCTCAGCTAGTGAGCATGTGCTCATAATGTCTGAGTACTACAATCACTTGAATCAAGTGGGAGTTAATCTCCCAGATAAGATAGTGATTGACAGAGTTCTCTAGTCACTATCACCAAGTTACTACAACTTCGTGATGAACTATAATATGCAAGGGATAATAGAAACGATTCCCAAGCTTTTCGCAATGCTAAAATTGGCGAAGGTAGAAATCAAGAAAAAGCATCAAGTGTTGATGGTTGACAAAACCACTAGTTTCGAGTAAAAGGGCTCGGGAAACAAAGGGAACTTCAAGAAGAATGGCAAGCAAGTTGCCACTCCCATGAAGAAGCCCAAAGCTAGACCTAAGCCTGAAATTGAGTGCTTCTACTTCAAAGGGAATGGTCACTAGAACCGAAACTACCCCAAGTACTTGGCAGATAAGAAGGATGGCAAAGTGAACAAAAGTATATTTGATATACATGTTATTGATGTGTACTTTGCTAGTGTTCATAGTAACCTCAAGGTGTTTGATACCGGTTCAGTTGCTAAGATTAGTAACTCGAAACAGGGGTTGCAAAATGAACAGAGACTAGTTAAGGGCAAGGTGATGATGTGTGTTGGAAATGATTCCAAGGTTGATAAGATCACCATCACAGACTCCTTTTACCTTCGGGATTAGGGTTGAACCTAAACTAAATGTTACTTGGTGTTTGCATGAATATGATTGGATCATGTTTATTGCAATATGGTTGTTCATTTAAGTCAAAGAATAATTGTTGTTCTCTTTACATGAATAAAACCTTGTATGGTCATACACTCAATATAAATGGTTTATTGAATCTCGATTGTAGTGATACACATATTCATAATATTGATGCCAAAAGATGAAAAGTTGATAACTATAGTGCAACATACTTGTGGCACTACCGTTTAGGTCATATTGGTGTAAAGCACATGAAGAAACTCCATGCGGATGGACTTTGGAATCACTTGATTATGAATCATTTGATGCTTGTGAACCATGCCTCATGGGCAAGATGACTAAGACTCCGTTCTCCAGAACAATGGAGTGAGTCACTAACTTATTGGAAAAAATACAAACTGATGTATGCGGTCCGATGAGTGTTGAGGCTCATGGCGGGTATCGTTATTTTCCGACCTTCATAGATGATTTGAGCAGATATGAGTATATCTACTTAATGAAACACAAGTCTTAAACATTTGAAAAGTTCAAAGAATTTTAGAGTGAAGTGGAGAATCATTGCAACAAGAAAATAAAGTTTCTACGATCTGATTGCGGAGACGACATATTTGAGTTATGAGTTTGGCCTTCAGTTGAAACAATGTCGAATAGTTTCGCAACCCACGCCACTTGGAACACCACATCGTAATGGTGTGTCCGAACGTCATAACCGTACTTTATTAGATATGGTGCGATCTATGATGTCTCTTACCGATTTACCACTATCGTTTTCAGGTTATGCATTAGAGACAGCTGCATTCATGTTAAATAGGGCACCGTCTAAAATCTGTTGAGATGACATCGTATGAACTGTGGTTTAGCAAGAAACATAAGCTCTCATTTCTTAAAGTTTGGGGTTGCGATGCTTATGTGAAAAAGTTTCATCTTGATAAGCTCAAACCCAAATCGGAGAAGTGCGTCTTCATAGGATACCCAAAAGAAACTATTGGGTACACCTTCTGAGGGAGTCCTGGATTAGGGGGTCTCTGGACAGCCGGACTATATCCTTTGGCTGGACTGTTGGACTATGAAGATACAAGATTGAAGACTTCGTCCCGTGTCCGGATGGGACTCTCGTTGGCGTGGAAGGCAAGCTTGGCAATATGGATATGTAGATCTCCTCCATTGTAACCGGCTCTGTGTAACCCTAGCCCCCTCCGGTGTCTATATAAACCAGAGGGTTTAGTCCATAGCACAACACACAATAATACCATAGGCTAGCTTCTAGGGTTTAGCCTCTATGATCTCGTGGTAGATCACCTCTTGTAATACTCATATCATCAAGATCAGTCAAGCAGGAAGTAGGGTATTATCTCCATCGTGAGGGCCCGAACCTGGGTAAACATCCTGTCCCCCGCCTCATGTTACCATCCACCTTAGACACACAGTTCGGGACCCCATACCAGAGATCCGCCGGTTTTGACACCGACATTGGTGCTTTCATTGAGAGTTCCACTGTGTTGTCATCATAAGTGTTGCCGCAGCCCATCGACGCCGAGCTTATCCTCCCCGTAGTGTTGCTGCTCTGCCATGAGCTCGCGCGTTCGTCGCCGCGCCGTGCCTCCGTCGGGCGAACGGGTCGGCACCTAGGACGGTTCCAATGTCCTTGAGGATCACCTTGCTTTCCTCCGCCAGATGTGGTGGCTGCCCGGTGAGAACTACGTATAGCTACGCACTCCACTCGAGACATAGATCTCGCCAGCGTCGGAGGATGGCAAATGCGTCATCTTTCGGTCGCATTTCCTTCGCGGCCTGGGCCTACCGGCAAGAAGCTTCTTCCGCTCCTTTCTCCAATTCTATTGACTCCAGCCGCACCACCTCACGCCAAACACGGTGGTGCTGTTGTCCGCCTTCGTTACGCTCTACGAGGGTTACCTCGGCGTTCTCCCCACCATCGAGCTCTAGGGGGAGTTCTTCTACACCAAGCTCGGCACTGCTGCCAAGAAGGAGGCAGCTCAGTGCGGAGCCTTCATAGCAGTCCGACGTTCGGGTGCCGGGAACTGCTTCCCGACTATCAGCTTGACACAGTCAGTCAAGCTGTGTCAAAAATCTTATTTCTACGTCAAGAATGTCCACCCAACGCTGGACTTCATCAATCTGCCGGCTTATATAGCTGGCCCGCTGGCTAAGCCCCACACCAATTGGCAATTCTGATCGCCTGGCCAAGAAGCTGGCGGACCAGGCGGCCCAGCACAAGGCGGATGTCCAGAAGCTCAAGGAGGCAAAAGACGCCCTCCAGGCCGATTTTGAGACTGAGCGCTCAAAGTAGGCCGAGAAGGAGGTGATCCTCATTGCTGGCTACGGCGAGATTGAGGACATGATCGACGGTAAACTTCTTTTTCTTTGGGATAACCGCCGACTGTATCCAGAGTCAGCTTCCGACTTCTGATCCTTGTTCTTCTTTGCGTAGACTTCTTTCCTGGATATGCCGTCGTCAACGGCCAAGCCATCGAGGCTCGCCACGACGAGCGCATGAGTGAAGGAGTGGAGATCCCGCTCAATGCGCCTCGAAACATGAATAAGCAGCTCCTGGCCGTCAGGGCGCGCCTGCAGCCGGCCCACCGTATGCTCCGCCGCCTTCAGCACGCCGAGTCTCAGCTGGTTTCCACCCTCTGGCCGGGTGTCCAAGATCCACGCACCCCCAGTAGGACCGCCGACTGGCTAGAGGTGGCAGTCAACTACTTTGAGGCTTGGAAGGGCTCCTTTGCTCGGCGAGGCGCCCAGAGAGCCTTGGAGTTCATCAAGGAATGCTATCCTGAGCTAAACCTAGCCCAGTTGGCCACGTTCCGGCAGGAGGCCAGCGAAGATTTTGCGGCAGTGGGGCCTGCGCTCACTCGACATGCGGCGGCGATCGCCGAGTACACCGAGACCGGTGTCTTCCTCCCCGAGCTGGACGAGGAGGGCGCCGAGGTGCGCCGAACTGGTTCGAGCTGAATCCAAACGACAACGAGGACTCAATGGAGGAAACTGCCTCCAACAATGAGGGCGAGGACGAGGAAGGCGAGGATGGTGAAGATGACGCACCGAAGGACAGAGCGGGCAGCCAGCCTCAGCTCGATCGAGCATCGAGCAACGAGCCGTGTGCGAGTGCGCCGACTGCTGCCGACGGTGGTTGTCGGTGTCAAAATCCGTTGAGATGACATCGTATGAACTGTGGTTTAGCAAGAAACATAAGCTCTCATTTCTAAAAGTTTGGGGTTGCGATGCTTATGTGAAAAAGTTTCATCTTGATAAGCTCAAACCCAAATCGGAGAAGTGCGTCTTCATAGGATACCCAAAAGAAACTGTTCGGTACACCTTCTGAGGGAGTCCTGGATTAGGGGGTCTCTGGACAGCCGGACTATATCCTTTGGCCGGACTGTTGGACTATGAAGATACAAGATTGAAGACTTCGTCCCGTGTCCGGATGGGACTCTCCTTGGCGTGGAAGGCAACCTTGGCAATATGGATATGTAGATCTCCTCCATTGTAACCGGCTCTGTGTAACCCTAGCCCCCTCCGGTGTCTATACAAACCGGAGGGTTTAGTCCATAGCACAACACACAATAATACCATAGGCTAGCTTCTAGGGTTTAGCCTCTATGATCTTGTGGTAGATCACCGCTTGTAATACTCATA
This sequence comes from Triticum aestivum, assembly GCF_018294505.1. Lineage (NCBI taxonomy): Eukaryota > Viridiplantae > Streptophyta > Magnoliopsida > Poales > Poaceae > Triticum > Triticum aestivum. The sequence continues at coordinate 73,832,740 of NC_057806.1, read as the reverse complement.
TAATCAAGATCAGTTAAGCAGGAAGTAGGGTATTACCTCCATCGAGAGGGCCCGAACCTGGGTAAACATCCTGTCCCCCGCCTCCTGTTACCATCCACTTTAGACGCATAGTTCGGGACCCCATACCAGAGATCCGCCGGTTTTGACACGGACATTGGTGCTTTCATTGAGAGTTCCACTGTGTCGTCATCATAAGGGCTACCGCAGCCCATCGACGCCGAGCTTATCCTCCCCGTAGTGTTGCTGCTCTGCCACGAGCTCGCGCGTTCGTCGCCGCGCCCTGGCTCCGTCGGGCGAACGGGCCCGCACCTAGGACGGCTCCAATGTCCTTGAGGATCACCTCGCTTTCCTCCGCCAGATGTGGCGGCTTCCCGGTGAGAACTACGTATAGGTACGCACTCCACTCGAGACATAGATCTCGCCAGCATCGGAGGATGGCGAACATGTCATCTTCCGGTCGCATTTCCTTCGCGGCCTGGGCCTACCGGCAAGAAGCTTCTTCCGCTCCTTTCTCCAATTCTATTGACTCCAGCCGCACCACCTCACGCCAAACACGGTGGTGCTATTGTCCGCCTTCGTTACGCTCTACGAGGGTTACCTTGGCGTTCTCCCGACCATCGAGCTCTAGGGGGAGTTCTTCTACACCATGCTCGGCACCGCTGCCAAGAAGTAGGCAGCTCAGTGTGGAGCCTTCATCGCAGTCCGACATTCGGGTGCCGGGAACTGCTTCCCGACTATCAGCTTGACACAGTCAGTCAAGCTGTGTCAAAAATCTTATTTCTATGTCAAGAATGTCCACCCAATGCTGGACTTCGTCAATTTGCCGGCTTATATAGCTAGCCCGCTGGCTAAGCCCCACACCAATTGGCAATTCCGATCGCCTGGCCAAGAAGCTGGCGAACCAGGCGGCCCAGCACAAGGCGGATGTCCAGAAGCTCAAGGAGGCAAAAGACGCCCTCCAAGCCGAGTTTGAGACTGAGCGCTCAAAGTAGGTCGAGAAGGAGGTGATCCTCACTGCTGGCTACGGCGAGATTGAGGACATGATCGACGGTAAACTTCTTTTTCTTTGGGATAACCGCCGACTGTATCCAGAGTCAGCTTCCGACTTCTGATCCTTGTTCTTCTTTGCATAGACTTCTTTCCTAGATATGCCGTCGCCAACGGCCAAACCATTGAGGCTCGCCACAACGAGCGCATGAGTGAAGGAGTGGAGATCCCACTCAACGCGCCTCGAAACATGAACAAGCAGCTCCTGGCCGTCAGGGCGTGCCTGCAGCCGGCCCAGCGTATGCTTCGCCGCCTTCAGCGCGCCGAGTCTCAGCTGGTTTCCACCCTCTGGCCGGGTGTCCAAGCTCCACGCACCCCCAGTAGGACCGCCGACTGGCTAGAGGTGGCAGTCAACTACTTTGAGGCTTGGAAGGGCTCCTTTGCTCGGCCAGGCGCCCGGAGAGCCTTGGAGTTCATCAAGGAATGCTATCCTGAGCTGAACCTAGCCCAGTTGGCCACGTTCCGGCAGGAGGCCAGCGAAGATTTGGCGGCGGTGGGGCCTGCGCTCACTCGACATGCGGCGGCGATCGCCGAGTACACCGAGACCGGTGTCTTCCTCCCCGAGCTAGACGAGGAGGGTGCCGAGGTGTGCCGAACTGGTTCGAGCTGAATCCAAACGACAACGAGGACTCAATGGAGGAAATTGCCTCCAACAATGAGGGCGAGGACGAGGAAGGCGAGGATGGTGAAGATGACGCACCGAAGGACAGAGCGAGCAGCCAGCCCCAGCTCGATCGAGCATCGAGCAACGAGCCGTGTGCGAGTGCGCCGACTGCTGCCGACGGTGGTTGTCGGTGTCAAAATCGGCAGATCTCGGGTAGGGGATCCCGAACTGTGCGTCTAAGGCGGATGGTAACATGAGGCAGGGGACACGATGTTTTACCCAGGGTCGGGCCCTCTTGATGGAGGTGAAACCCTACGTCCTGCTTGATTTTTTCTTGATGATATGGGTATTACAAGAGTTGGTCTACCACGAGATCGGAGAGGCTAAACCCTAGAAGCTAGCCTATGGTATGGTTGTCTATTGTCCTACGGACTAAAACCCTCCAGTTTATATAGACACCAGAGGGGGGTAGGGTTACACAAGGTCGGTTACAAAGGAGGAGCTATATACATCCGTATTGCCTAGCTTGCCTTCCACGCCAAGTAGAGTCCCATCCGGTCACCAGACGAAGTCTTCAATCATGTATCTTCATAGTCCAACAGTCCGGCCAAAGGATATAATCTGGCTCTCCGAGTACTCCCTCAGTAGCCCCCGAACGAGGCTTCAATGACGATGAGTCCGGCGCGCAGTATTGTCTTCGGCATTGCAAGGCGGGTTCTTCTCCATCTTTCGAACGTTCGTAAAGCAGTGTCCGGTCCCATAAATGTTTGGACCTCTTGGCTTCTATGCCCAATAAGGGCTTTCTCCCACGCGTCGAATGAATACGAGGCGCCAGGGCATTTTTACATTCACCCCCCTAGCCAGATAAATAAATTGTCTATTAAAGGGATGGGGATCCTTAGATCCGATCCATACCATCCTCCCCCAGCGAGAGTCCATCAGAGCGCGTTCCGAAAAGATCCATTCTAGCATGGCCGACCTCCACAGCTCCTCCTCTCGACCCGAAGCCCTAAGCCCGGTAATTGGGAAAGGTGTTCAGTCCCACACAGTCATTTAGTCGAACTGCATACTAACGGATTTCTCCCTTCGGCGTACATGGTGCCCGTTCGAGCCGGGCTTGCCACCTATAATGGCGGGGAGCAAGCGGAGAGCTTTCCCTGTCCCTCTATGGGGGAACAGGTCTGCCTTGTTCCTTATCTATTAAGGGGACTCGGATTTCCAATTCATCTGTTCCTCCGCGGGCTCCTAGAGTTCTACGGCCTCCAATTATACAATTTCACCCCCGTCTCCATCCTACATATCGCCGGCTATGTGGCTCTCTGCGAGTTGTTCCTGGGCTGCGAGGCTCACTTCGAGCTGTGGAAAAGGCTATTTTTCCTCGTCCCTCGCACATAGAGGGGGTCACTTTATCAAGTGGGCGGAGCCGAAATATGGTGCATCGCCGATACTGGATACCTATCCGGTACTCCGAAGAAGTCACCCGAAGACTAGCCTTCAGAATGGTTTTATATGGAGGACGTTCCCCTTCCGGACCCTGTTCGGCGGGGTCTTCCTGAGTTTAACAATGCTCCTCTGAAGAAACACCGAAGTTGGCACCCACGGAGCCCCCAGGTGGAAGACAATGGAGAAGTCCTCTATCTGATGAACCGAATTAAAGCACTGGCTCGATAAGGATTGACAGTAATCGAAGTTATGTCCATTTGCATAATGCGAGGAGTGCAACCACTTCAATATCGTGGGCACCCCTTGTGGTGTTATAACGGGGCAGATGACGCCACCCGCTGCGGGCGTAAGGGTCCAGACAATGCTGCCACTTTAGCAAAAATTCTGTCCGAATTGTTCAAGGAGTTCACCCGCATCAAGCCACGGGATGGATTCTCCATGTAGAATCCTCCAAGCTGCATAAGTTATATCTCCCTTTTCCCATTTTTCCCGCATTCTTTGTCGTAAGTATTCACCTTGCCACCTTGTGGCAGGAACTGCAAAAAGCCATAAAGGAGGTCAGCAGCCCTTCTCCACAACCAGAGGACCCTGACCGGGCCCTCGACTCCAGACTTGAAGAAGATTCGATTATATTCGTGGAGCTGATAGACCAGCAGTTCTATCAGTTAAGCTATGACGATGCCATGGTGGCCATTACGGCCGACCATCCCGGACTGCTCCCTGCATCGCACGTAAGAAAAACCAAAAATCCCAACTCCAAAACTAGGATCCCCTTTTAGACAATTCACCCACCATATACACATGGCATTTTTACAGGGAAGGCATTCGGGACGCCCTGCCGAACCCGCAGGAACGCGCCAATAGGAGGCACCGAGGCCGGGTTAGCCAAAAAGGAAGGCGGTCAGGACGGAGACGCTGGCGCAAAGGTATAACAAACCCCGCTCCGTGGTTGTCGTCTTTCTCGAAATATAATGACGCCCGTGTTTCTTTAACAGAAAAAATGCTCACCGGAATATGTCCGGCGATGTTACTAATCACGCTTCCACCAGTCGGGCGCCAGGACCGGACATAGAGGCGGAAGCCGATATGGGGTGGGCGCCGGATAATCCCCCTATAGAGGATGCAGATAGATTATCCGCTACAAACTCAAAGGTGGAAAGCGCCATGAATCCGGAGACTTGATGCCTTCAATTCTAGATAGGCGTACCTCTGAGCTGCTCAAGATGGTCTAGCTAGAGCCACGGATCAGTATGTAAATGATGTATGGGTAAGTAAATCTGATGATTTATATGTATCAGTAGCCCCTGAGACTTGAAACAGTTAGCAGAACTAATTTAAGGATCATCTTTATTGTGCAGGTTCTTACAGAGAAGAATACTAGGCTGTCATAGGAGCTAGAGAAATGCAAGACCCAACTGCGGGCTACTGTGGCCGCATTGCAGGAAACGAAAAAGTCACCTGCTGGTAACATTTACTTTAAAGAACGATGGTTACCATATAGTGTGCACATGGCTGCAGATGTAACAACAGATGTTGCAGCTGAATCCAGAGAAAATTTGGAGGACCAGCATGTTATACGACAGCTAGAGGCTGGCAAACGCGTGCTGGCTGAGGTTAGGCCGGAGAAAAACAATCTCCAAGACGCCAATATTAAGCTGAGCGTGGAACTAAAAGACGTTCGGGGCCAGCTTGCAGACTCCGAGAAGGAGAATAAGCGGCTTCGGCGCAACATTTTCAGTAAGTGCTTGAACGAATCGTTTTAAAGGAGTTCGGCGAAGAAGCCGACTAACAGCGCTATGTCTGTAGGTATGCTGACGGGTCGTCCCGCGGAGGAAATGCCCGGTTCTGCCGGTGATCTTCCATCCGTGCTGTCACATCTGCACGAAAAAGTTCGGCAGGTGATGCAGGGTGTTGCCCAGGCCTTGTGGCCGTCCGTCTCCCCGCCAGAGGGTGTTGTAGAGCTTGCGGAGAAGCTGAAGGGAGCACAGCGGCGCTTCCGATTATAGAAGATATCAGCCTGCTGACAGGGTGCCAGAGAAGCCTGGGCCATGGTGAAGACGCGGTATACCAAGGCAGATCCAAATCACATGGCCGAGGTCGGACCTGTGGGGCGGACAGAAAAGAGATCCCCGTTAGCTTAGTTTATGGGCAAGTAGAATTAGCCGCAAAGTATTCCCAACACGATTGTAAGCTAGACCGCCTGTTGGATGCTATAGAAGAGGAATTTAGTCAGTCTGCATGACTATGTAATGAAAGTGACATGTATAATGCCTTCTAGCTGGATTGTAGATCATTTGTCTTGGCAGACCTTTTCGATTCAACCTCGGGACCCGATAGTCCGGAGTGTATCCGAATACCCGCGCAGTTATATAAGAACCGGGGCATGCGTGGAGACCAGGCGTAGGGGTCATAAGTGCTTGAACAGACAAGTGCCCAACTACTTATGTTATATTACATGGGTAGTAAGAAACATCTTCCACGGAGAATAGTTCTATTAAGGGTTCCTTTCCCTAGGTAAGCATGCCCTAAAGTGCATGTCCAGACTGCAATAGGAAACACAGGAAAAACATTTGGGGGCAGATATGGACAATAAATAAAAATTATCTTTTGTTCATCGACCGAATATTCCCTTAAGAACGCTAGCTTTCGGCTTCACCCAGTCTGAGGTACACGTCCGGCTGACCTGGCAGTAACAATCGCAGAGGTGCTCCCCTTATGCCCTAGCCGAATTAACGGGAACGTAGGGCATAAATACAAGAGTCAGGAAACCCTGCTTGGCCAAAACTTAAGTCATATCGATGCATATAATGGCGAAAAAAGGTACATGCGGAAGCATGACACATGTTCGGGGCCTGAGGCCCAGATAAATAATTAAGCTTCTGTGAAAGAAGCCCCCAGGTATTATGAGCGCGGCTAGCGCATCTATAATGTGCAAGCGAGGCACAAGTTGGCCCTTAAAGGCCTAGAGAAATAATAACAGAAAGGAAGAAAGGAAAACAAGACAGATAATGTACATGCAAAAAATGGACAAAGGGAGGGGACGAACATAGGGTCCAGCGCTAGGCGTAGAATCTTCGAAGCCTGGCCGCGCTCCATGGGTTCGGCTCGAGTCGACTAGTCGATGCATCCCGCAGTCGGTACGCTCCATCGGTCAGAACTTGGTCAATAATGAAGGGACCTTCCCATTTGGGCTCGAGCTTGTTCTTTTCCTTATCCGGCAGGCGTAGAACTAGTTCGCCAACGTTATAAGTTTTGGCCCATACTTCTCTACTTTGGTATCTGCGAGCCTATTGCTGATAAAATGTGGAATGGGCTTTGGCTATGTCGCACTCCTCCTCCAGGGTGTCCAGATTGTCCTGCCGATCGAGCTCGGCTTCTCTTTGTTCATACATGCGCACTCGAGGTGAGTCATGAATTATGTCACAGGGCAAGACTGCCTCTGCATCGTACACCATAAAGAAGGGTAGTACTATGATTCGGCGTGGTCTGCAGCCCCCAGAGTACGGAGTCGAGCTCCTTTACCCAGTGCGTGTTAGACTCCGTTAAGGAACACACTAGTCTGGGTTTAATGCCACTCATTATAAGACTGTTTGCTCGCTTGACTTGGTCGTTGGTTTGTGGGTGATAGACTGAAGCATAATCGAGCTTGATGCCCATTTTGCTGCACCAGAGTTTTACCTCATCGGCTGTGAAGTTTGTGCCATTGTCAGTGATGATGCTGTGGGGGAGGCCATAACTGTGTACGACCCCAGATATGAAGTCTATCACTGGTCCGAATTCGGCTGTTTTAACAGGCTTGGCCTCTATCCATTTGGTGAATTTATCCACCATGACCAGTAAGTATTTTTTCTTGTGGGTTCCTCCTTTAAGGGGTCCAACCATGTCAAGCCCCCAGACCGCGAAGGGCCACATAATGGGGATTGTTTGAAGGGCGGTGGGTGGCATGTGGCTTTGATTTGCAAAGAGCTGGCAAGCAGCGCATTGTTGGACCAAGTCCTGTGCATCTGCCCAGGCCGTTGGCCAATAGAATCCTATACGGAAGGCCTTGCTTACAAGACCCCGGGCTGCGGCGTGGTGACCGTCGAGTACGGCGTGGATTTTTGCTAAAAGGTTTTGCCCTTCCTCTTCGGAGATGCATCTTTGAAGGACTCCGGTAGTCCTTTCTTTATACAATTCTCCCTCGTGGACCCTGTAGGCCTTAGATCACCGCACTATGCGGCGTGCCTCATTTTGGTCCTCCGGAAGTTCCTGCCTAGTTAGATAGGCCAGGAATGGTTCTGTCCATTGGGCAATAATGGCCATTATTACATGGGCTGAAGGTGTGATTTCGGTGGCGGGGCCTCCGATTGTGTCAGAGTATTCGTTATCGGGCATTTTGGCCGGGTCCGGACTATGGTTACCGGTGTCCCCTTCCCATACTACAGATGGCTTGAACAGCCTTTCTAGAAAGATGTTGGGGGGACCACATCGCGTTTTGCATCGATGCGGGCGAGGATATCCGCCGCCTGATTGTTTTCCTGAGCCACATGGTGAAATTCGAGCCCCTCGAACCGAGCTGACATTTTTAGGCCGGCGTTTCGGTAGGTCGCCATTTTCAGATCCTTTGCGTCAAAGTCTCCATTTATTTGGGATATTGCAACATGTGAATCCCCACGCACCTCCAGGCGTTGAATGCCCATGGAGACTGCCATCCGAAGACCATGCAACAGGGCTTCGTATTCGGCTGCGTTGTTGGAGTCTGTGTACAATATTTGCAGTACGTACTGAACGGTATCTCCGGTTGGGGACGTCAGGACGATGCTAGCCCCTAGACCAGCCATCATTTTAGAACCGTCGAAGTGAATGATCCAATTGGAGTATGCGTCGTACTCTTTAGGGAGTTCGGCCTCCGTCCATTCGGCGACAAAGTCGGCAATACTTGCGACTTAATTGCTCGTCGAGGTTTGTATGTTATGTCGAATAGGAGGAGCTGAATAGCCCATTTAGCAATTCGGCCCGTAGCATCGCGGTTGTTTATAATATCATTAAGTGGCACTTCCGAGGCTACTGTAATCGAACACTCTTGAAAGTAGTGTCGCAGCTTCCGGGATGCCATGAATACCGCGTAGGCTATCTTTTGATAATGTGGGTACCATGATTTGCATGGAGTGAGGATAGTGGATACATAGTATACCGGCTTTTGAATAGGAAATTTATGTCCGTCGGCTTCTCGTTCGACTACGAGCACTGCGCTTACAACTTGATGGGTTGCCGCAATGTACAACAACATTGGTTTGCTGATATTTGGCGCGGCCATGATTGGGTTGGTTGCCAAAATGGCCTTTATTTCTTCCAATCCGGCTGTGGCAGCGTCCGTCCACTCAAAGTGTTCAGTGTGCCGGAGGAGGCAATAAAGGGGTAAAGCCTTTTCTCCTAAGAGGGAGATAAAGCGGCTTAGAGCCGCCACGCATCCTGTTAACTTTTGGATTTGTTTGAGGTCCGTTGGGGTAGCCAACTGTGAGAAAGCTCGGATTTTGGCCGGGTTAGCTTCAATACCTCTACTGGAGACAATGAAACCTAGGAGTTTTCTGGTTGGTACGCCGAAAACGCAGTTTTCCGGATTGAGCTTAATGTCGTATGTTCGGAGGTTGTCGAATGTGAGCCTCAAGTCGCCTATCAAAGAGTCGGCGTGTTTGGTTTTGATGACCGCATCGTCTACGTATGCCTCTACCGTTTTGCCGATTTGTTTCTCCAGACATGTTTGAATCATGCGTTGATATGTTGCGCCAACGTTTTTGAGCCCAAAAGGCATTGTGTTGAAACAGAAGGGACCGTATGGTGTGATGAATGCCGTTGCGGCTTGGTCGGACTCCGCCATCTTGATTTGGTGGTAACCGGAGTATGCGTCGAGGAAACACAATGACTCGTGTCCTACGGTAGCATCGATAATTTGGTCGATGCGGGGGAGGGGGAAGGGATCCTTTGGGCAAGCTTTATTGAGGTCCTTGAAATCGACACAAAGGCGCCAGGATTTATCGTTCTTTCGTACCATCACCAGGTTTGCTAGCCAGTCCGGGTGTTTTATCTCTCTGATGAATCCGGCCTCCAATAACTTGGCTAGTTCCTCTCCCATGGCCTGTCTCTTAGGTTCGGAGAAACGCCGAAGAGCTTGCTTGACCGGCTTGAATCCCTTTATGATATTGAGGCTATGCTCGGCCAGCCTGCATGGGATTCCTGGCATGTCTGAGGGTGCCAGGCGAATATGTCCCAATTCTCGCGCAGGAAATCTCGTAGTGCGGTGTCCAGGGCGGGTTTTAACTATGCCCCGATGGAGGCTGTTTTTGTAGGGTCTGTTGGGTGGACTTGGAATTTGACTATTTCATCTGCTGGTTTAAAAGAGGTGGAATTGGATCTCTTATCGAGTATCATATCGTCCCTGTCCACTTTGGAGTGTAGCGTGGTTAGCTTCTCGGCCGAGAGGGCTTCGGATAATGCCTCGAGGGCCAGTGCGGCTGTTTTGTTTTCGGCTCGGAGTGTTGTGTCTGGATCACTAGCGAGGGTGATGATTCCATTGGCCCCGGGCATTTTGAGCTTCATGTACCCGTAATGGCGTACATCTTGGAAGATCGTGAACGCCTCACATCCTAAAAGGGCGTGGTATCCACTGCTGAACGGGGCCACTTGAAATGTAATTTCTTCGAACCTGTAATTCTCTGGCGTACCGAATACCACATCTAGTGTGATTTTCCCAGCGCATCGTGCCTCCCGACTGGGTATGATTCCACTGAAGGTTGTGCTACTTTGCTTAATGCGGTTCCCGTCTATTTCTATTTTTTGAAGAGTTTCCTCATAGATGAGGTTTAATCCGCTGCCATCGTCCATGAGTACTTTGGTGAGTCGAAAGCCGTCCACAATTGGACTGAGGACCAGTGCAGCTGGTGCTCGGGCTGTTCGGAATTTAGGTTCGTCACTGGCATTGAATGTAATAGCCGTGTCACTCCATGGATTTATTGCTACTATATGGCAGATTTCGGCCATGCTGCGGAGTGTTCGCTTGCGCCTATTATGTGACGCAAAGGTCTCAAAGACTTTTAACACCGTTTTATTATCCACGGGATGGTGCTCTGTGGAAATTGGGATAAGAAGATCCTCACCACTTTTGGCCACCTGCCGGAGTATCCAACATGCTCTAAGGCTGTGTGTTGGTATTGTATCCGTTGTACTGTGAATTTTGCAGGGTCCGTTAAGCCATCCCTCCAGTATGGTTCCATGCCCTGTAGAGGGTTTTTGTTTCTTTGCAACTAGCTCGGGCGTCTTATGATAGTGCACCCTTTTACTTCGGACTGAGTGTATACTCGGAGCCGGATTATCCCCAAATTTCGTTTCGGTTTTCCAAGCGCTTTCCATCGCACAGTACTTTCGTACTATTGACGCCAAGTCAGCGAAGCGTGATATGTCACGGTGACTTAAGGCGTTAATGATTCTCTTGTCCATGCAATTATTGCAGAAAAGTGAGACCGCATCTTCCTCACAACAGTCCTTAACCTTGTTCATCACAAGGAGGAATTTGGCCCAATAATGATGTATTGTTTCATGGGGCTCTTGCCTGATCTGGGAAAGATCGTTTATGTCTGGGTGGGTGGGTGGGTTTGAGTCTAAATCCCTACCCGATCTGAGACCCAAGGACAGAGGAGTTTCCAATCTTGGAAGTTCGGGTTCCAGAGTGTTACCCGATAAATTTGGCCCGCTGCCTGATTCTAGGTTCAGGGCTTGGGTAATGTCCTCCCGTAAGCGGGTATCCAGCTCAGAGAGCTCAGGAATCCGGACATAGTTAGTCCTCAAAATAGAGGAAGAGTTGCCCCATTGTTCCTCCACCACCGCAACGTGATGGGTGACCAGTGGAGAGTTAATCTCCCTTTGATCGGGTTTAAGTCCAATCCGATCATAGTTTGAAGCGACTCCCAAGGCGGCGATGCGATCCAAGAGTTCGTTTAGGGAAGAGAGCTCCATTGGATCCGTCTGCTCGGCAACTTCCGAGCCGACGTGGAGGCTATTTTTGATGACCCGATAAGTCATTGTCGGTGCAGCGGCCGAACAGGCAGTCATGACGAAACTGCCTTGCCGAAAAGTTTGGCCGACAGCCAGAGCTCCCCCGGCGGTGAAGTTGCTTTGAACAACGAGACGAGGCATGCTTCCTTACGGCGACGCTACAGAGGAACTCTCAATGAAAGCACCAATGTCGGTGTCAAAACCGGAGGATCTCGGGTAGGGGGTCCCGAAATGTGCGTCTAAGGCGGATGGTAACAGGAGGCAGGGGACACGGTGTTTTACCCAGGTTCGGGCCCTCTTGATGGAGGTAAAACCCTACGCCATGCTTGATTTATTCTTGATGATATGGGTATTATAAGAGTTCATCTACCACAAGATCGGAGAGGCTAAACCCTAGAAGCTAGCCTATGGTATGATTGTTTGTTGTCCTACGGACTAAAACCCTCCGGTTTATATAGACACCAGAGGGGGCTAGGGTTACACAAGGTCGGTTACAAAGGAGGAGATATATACATCCGTATTGCCTAGCTTGCCTTCCACGCCAAGTAGAGTCCCATCCAGACACGAGACGAAGTCTTCAATCTTGTATCTTCATAGTCCAACAGTCCGGCCAAAGGATATAATCCAGCTGTCCGGATACCCCCTAATCCAGGACTTCCTCAATAGTCAAGCCGAGACTCGCCAGACAACCACCCCGCCCGCTGGCGCCGCTGACTCCACGAACCTGCCGGACCCGCCTGCTGCTCCTCTGGCCTAGGCAGCCAGCTTTATTTTATCTTTTCCTGCTTTGGTAGTCTTTCGAACAAACTTGTTAAATTTGCGCAGTTCCACCCGCTGGAGGTGTATTCAAACTTTGCTGAATGCCGGCCAAGGGCCTGTTCCTATGTAAATTAATTCTCGCATGAGCTCTGCTTTGCCGAGTTTTGACTTGTCTTGCTTTTCCGTTCTTTTGGCGTTTTCCTTTGCCTCCCTCCCTTGGCTGCTGCCTTGCTAGCTAGGCAGCCGCTCTGCAGTCTGTGGCTGGGTCAAGTACTTAGCCATTTGGGAGGACAAGTACTTTGACCACTTAGAATGTAGCAAGTTTAAGTAAGAACCGGCCTTTTGGCTGCTCAGCAGCCGGTCGGTGAGGTGGGGAGCCGGCTTGGCCTATGTGAATGCTTTTTTACTTAGCCATTTTCATGTGGGCACTATTTCCCGCCTTTAACTCTTGCCAGCCGGGCAGTCGGTCTGCGAGCTGCGTCTTATGGTAAGAGAGGGCTTAGATGCCGGCACACTACTTGTCCGACTACAGGTAGCACCGACATAGTACAAGGGCGCAAGACCCTGGGCCGACTGGTCGAACCCAGTGCTAGGCAGGATAATGAAATAACACATTCGTAGGCATAAAAACTTATCTTGTAGATAAAAAGGGTAGCCCCCGAGTGCTCCTCGAGGGACCCGATGTCTTAGCACTTTATACAAAAGGTAGCGTGGTACATACTCCATCAAATGTAAAATCTTCGAAGGAGATTTGCATTCCATGGGCGCTCTGATTCCTTGTGGAGTTGTCCCTCTTGCATGCCCTGGGCTTCTGTGCATCGATCAAGTAGTAGGAGTCATTGCCCAAGGCTTTGCTAATGATGAAGGGGCCTTCCCAAGGGGCCGAGAACTTGTGTTGTCCGGCTGCTCGCTGGATCAGGTGGAGCACAAGGTCTCCCTCTTGGAAAGATCGAGGCTTGACCTTCTGACTGTTGTATCGGTGCAGACTCTACTGGCAGATGGCGGGCCGGCTGAGTGCCAAAAGCCGGCCCTCTTCTAGCAGATTGACGCCGTCTTCTCGTGCTTCCTTTGCCTCCGCCTCAGTGTACATGGTGACGCGAGGTAAGTCGAACTCAATGTCAGTTGGGATGACGGCCTCGGCACCGTACACGGGAAAGAATGGAGTGAAGCCGGTTGACTTGTTCGGGGTGGTGTGGAGGCTCCAGAGGACGATCGGCAACTCATCGATCCAATAGCCAGCCGAGCGCTCTAGTGGCTCGACCAGTCGGGGGGCTTGATGAGGGACAAGATGAGGCCGTTTGCTTGCTCGACTTGGCCGTTTGACCGTGGATGGGCAACGGATGCTAAGTCCAGTCGGATGCCCTGTGTCGTGCAGAAATGGGCCAAGGCGCCTTTGGCAAAGTTTGTGCCATTGTCGGTGATGATGTTGTGTGGTACACCGTATCAGATGGTGATATCTGCGATGAAGGTCACAGCAGTCGGACCGTTCAACTTCTTGATTGGCTTTGCTTCAAGCCACATGGTGAATTTGTCCATGGCAACAAGCAGATGGGTCATGCCGCCGCGTGCTGTCTTGAATGGTCCCACCATGTCCAGCTCCAGACGGCAAAAGGCTAGGTAAGGGGGATGGTCTTGAGTGCAGAAGCCGGCAGATGTTGCTTGGAGCTAAATTTCTGGCACTCCTTGCAATGCTTGACCAAATCCTTGGCGTCCTCCAAAGTAGTCGGCCAGAAGAAGCCATGGTGGAAAACTTTGGTCACAAGGGATCTGGAGCCCGCGTGGTGGTCACACTCGCCTTGGTGGATATCTTTGAGGATTGCCTGGCCCTTCTCTGGTTCTACGCAGCGCTGGAAGACCCCGCTGACACTGCATCTAACAAGCTCTCTGTTTACTATCATGTAGGCTCCTGCTCGGTGTTGCACTTGCCAGGCCAAGATCTCATTGCCCGGCAGCTCTCTGTTCACCATGAAATTGAGGATGGGTTGCGCCCAGGATGCTGCCTGGATTGCGTCCACTACCATCACAACCACTGGTACTAGGGTTGTTGTGTTGGGAGGCGGCGCGGTGGAGTCGGTCCCCGCTTGCTGCATTGATGGACTCCTCGGGCTGACTGCTGCAGCCCTCAGGCCGGGTTGTGAAGTCCCCCGGCCGAGAGCGACTGCTGCAGTCCCCGAGCCGCTTGGTGAAGTCCTCGGGCCGGCTGCCGCAGCCCCCGGGCCGGGTGCGACTGCTGCAGTTCCCGTGCCGCCTGCCGAAGTCCTCTGGTCGGCTGCTGCATGAAGGAAATATTCCCTATAGGCAATAACTATATTGTTATTTATATTTCCTTATATCATGATAAATGTTTATTATTCATGCTAGAATTGTATTAACCGAAAACTTAGTACATGTGTGAATACATAGACAAACAAAGTGCCCCTAGTATGCCTCTACTAGACTAGCTCATTGATCAAAGATGGTTAAGTTTCCTAGCCATAGACATGTGTTGTCATTTCATGAACGGGATCACATCATTAGAGAATGATGTTATGGACAAGACCCATCCATTTGCTTAGCACTATGATCGTTTAGCCTATTTTTATTGCTTTATTTATGACTTATACATGTTCCTATGACTATGAGATTATGCAACTCCCAAATACCGGAGGAACACCTTGTGTGCTATAGGACGTCACAAAATAACTGGGTGATTATAAAGATGCTCTACAGGTGTCTCCGATGGTGTTTGTTGAGTTGGCATATATCGAGATTAGGATTTGTCACTCCGTGTTTCGGAGAGGTATCTCTAGGCCCTCTCGCTAATGCTCGTCACTATAAGCCTTGCAAGAAATGTGACTAAAGAGTTAGTTACGGGATGATGCATTACGGAACGAGTAAAGAGACTTGTCGGTAACGAGAATGAAATAGGTATGAGGATACCAACGATCGAATCTCGGGCAAGTAACATACCGATGACAAAGGGAACAAAGTATGTTGTTATGCGGTTTCACCGATAAAGATCAACATAGAATATGTAGGAGCCAATATGAGCATCTAGGTTATGTTATTGGTTATTGAACGGAGATGTGTGTCGGTCATATCTACATAGTTCTCAAACCTGTAGAGTCTGCGCGCTTAACGTTCGATGACGATTTGTATTATGAGTTATGTGATTTGATGTACCTAAGGTTGTTCGGAGTCCCAGATGAGATCACGAACATGACGAGGAGTCTCAAAATGGTCGAGACATAAAGATCGATATATTGGAAGGCTATATTCGGACATCGGAAAGGTTTCGAGTGATTCGGGTATTTTTCGGAGTACCGGAGAGTTACGGGAATTCGCCGGGGGAAGTAATGGGCCTTAATGGGCCATACGGTAAATGAGAGAAGGGCTTCAAGGGGTGGCCGTGCGCCCCCCATGGCAAGTCCAAATTGGACTAGGGAGTGGGCGGCGCCCCCCTCTCTTTCCTTCTCCCTCTCCTACTCTTTCCCTCTCTTCCATCTTGGAAAAGGAAGGGGACTCCAACTAGGATTGGGAATCCTAGTTGGACTCCCCCTATAGGCGTGCCCCTCCTAGGCCGGCCTCCTCTTCCCCCCTCCTTTATATACGTGAGCAAGGGGCCACCCCAAAGGCACAACAAGTCTTCTCTTAGCCGTGTGCGGTGCCCCCTCCACAGTTTTCCACCTCGGTCATATTATCATAGTGCTTAGACAAAGCCATGCGTCGGTAACTTCATCGTCACCGTCACCACGCCGTCGTGCTGACGAAACTCTCCCTCGGCCTCAATGGATCAAGAGTTCGAGGGATGTCATCGAGCTGAACATGTGCATATCACAAAGTGCCGTGCGTTTGGTACTTGGATCGGTTGGATCGCAAAGACGTTCGACTACATCAACCGTGTTACTAAACGTTTCCACTTTCGGTCTACGAGGGTATGTAGACACACTCTCCCCTCTCGTTGATGTGCATCTCCTAGATAGAGCTTGCGTGATCGTAGGTAAAAAAATTTAAATACTGCGTTCCCCAACAGTGGCATCCGTGCCAGGTCTATGCGTATATGTTATATGCACGAGTAGAACATAAAGGAGTTGTGGGCGTGGGTATATACATATTGCTTGCCGTCATTAGTTTATTCTTGATTCGGCGGTATTGTTGGATGAAGCGGCCCAGACCGACATTACATGACCGCGTTCATGAGACTAGTTCTACCGACGTGCTTTGCACACAGGTGGCTGGCGGGTGTTAGTTTCTCCAACTTTAGTTGAATCGGATTCAATGAACAGGGTTCTTTCTGAAGATCAAAAAGCAATCACTATAACGCGTTGTGGGCACCATGCAATGCAAATTAGCATTCATACTCCTCCGTATAACTTTGTAATGTTGTATATATGTAGAAATTCTAAAATAATTTTTTGGCCACACTTTATTCAAATGGAATGTTGTATGTGAAGTAAACGTGAAGAGAGGGCTTTTTAGATCAATGGGGTACGTGATGTAACATGTGTGAATGTGTAGTTGATGCATTTGGCAGGGCCTAGAGAGGTATGTGTGTGTATTACGTATTTGAGAGAGGCACGGATAGAGGGGCCGGCGGGGGCGGGGGGGGGGGGGGGTCGTGGGAGAGATAGCATGAGAAATGAGAGTGGTCTAGAGAGAGAGAGATGAATATGACTGTAACGCCCTCGATGCGACTATATCTCCCATGTGTCGAGGCACGACTTAGAGGCATAATCGCATTGAAGACATATGTCGCAAGTTAGGCAATCTTCACAACATCCCATGTAATATATAGATAATAAAAGGGGAGATAACATAGTTGGCTTACACTCGCCACGTCAATCAAGGTACATAAATAACATTACATCAACCAAACACTCATGGCCCGACTACGGCGCCAAAATAAAAGACAACCCAACAAGCGACACGGTCCCGATCACCCCCAACTGGGCACCACTACTGATCATCAGGAAAGGAAACATAGTATCATTGAGAGTCCTCGTCGAACTCACACTTGAGCTCGAGTGCGTCACCTGGAGCAGAATCCTCAGGCCCTGCATCTAGTGTAATAGTAATCTGTGAGCCACAGGGACTCAGCAATCTCGCACCCTCGCGATCAAGACTATTTAACCTTATAGGTAATGCAAGGTAAATATGTGGAGCTGCAGCAAGCGACTAGCATATATGGTGGCTAACCTGTTCGCAAAAGAGAGCGAGAAGAGGAGGCAAAGCGCGAGCGGGAAACTAGAGGACAACCTGCGCAAGCATTACTCCAACACCGTGTTCACTTCCCGGACTCCGCCGAGAAGAGACCATCACGGTAACTCACACGGTTGATTCATTTTAATTAACTTATGGTTCAAGTTATCTAGAACCGGACATTAACAAATTCCCATCTGCCCATAACCGCGGGCACGGCTTTGAAAAGTTCAAATCCCTGCAGGGGAGTCCCAACTTAGCCCATGACAAGCTCTCAAGGTCAACGAAGGAATAGACCTCCTCCGAGATGTTCCGATCAGACTCGGTACCTCGGTTCTTCAAGACAACTCCGACAATGGTAAAACAAGTCCAGCAACACAACCCGCTGTGCCGACAAATCCCGATAGGAGCTACACATATCTCGTTCTCAGGGCACACTGGATAAGCTAAGCGTATGGGAGCCAACATAACCCAAGTTGACAAGGGACGGCCCCGCATGGTGCTCTAGGTTGGACCAACGATCAGAGGAGCACTGGCCCGGGGGGGTTTAAAATAAGATGACCCTTGAGTCCGCGAAACCCAAGGGAAAAGGCTAGGTGGCAAATGGTAAAACCAAGGTTGGATATTGCTGGAGGAGTTTTATTCAAGGCGGACTGTCAAGGGGTTCCCATTATAACCCAACCGCGTAAGGAACGCAAAATCTGGCACCGATATGACAGAAACTAGGGCGGCAAGAGTGGAACAAAACACAAGGTGAGAGTCCGAGCCTTCCACCCTTTACCAAGTATATAGATGCATTAAGATAACATGGTAATATAATGATATCCCAACAAGTAAATAATGTTCCAACCAGGAACGGCCTCCAATCTTCACCTGCAACTAGCAACGCTATAGAGGGGCTGAGCAACGCGGTAACATAGCCAATCAACGGTTTGCTAGGACATGGTGAGTTAGAGGTTTGACATGGCAATTTGGGAGGCTTGAAAGAAAGTGGTAGGCATCGTAGCATTGGCATAGCAAAAGAGCGAGCATCTAGCATAGCAAAGATAGTAGTGATTTCGAGGGTATGATCATCTTGCCTGAAATCCCACAAGGAAGAAGAACGAGTCCATGAAGATGACAAACGGACGTAGACGAACGGTTCCTCACAAACACGACGTTATCGGAACCAACACGAAGAAGCAACACCGGAAAAGAAGCATACAACATCGTAAACAACCAACACATGAAAATGGTATGATATGCGGGATGCGGTATGCGATGCATATGCATGATTGGACAAGGAATGCATGAACCTGGCCTCAACATGGAAGTCCAAGTGTTCCACTGGAAAGGTGAGGTGAAATCACTTGAAAACGATATAAGGATCACCGGAATCGGAGTTACGGTTTGGAAATGGCAAGCAATTCAAATATGACAACGGTCTGCGATTTACAGCAAGTAGCCATCTAAATGCAACAAGATGAACATGCTACAACACTCAAACATGGCAACCAAATACATGGAAGGGATCCACTCATGATGCTTAACAAAAGAGGAACACTGAGCTACAGCCAATTTATCCATTAACAGGTTCAAACAAGCATGGCAAAAGAGCAAACGGTAAACAAGTTTCAGACTTAGTGAAATTAACACTTGACTGGAATTTCAGTTTAGGTAGCACATTTTGGAGCAACAAAACTACATGCTACAGGACCTGAACATGGCAAAGTTAATCATGGAATGGAGCTACTCAAAGAGCTTAACAAAAGTCCCTTAGTGACCTTGAGCCAAAAGGGATCAGAAAATACAATTGCAAGCATGTGAACATGGCAAAAACATAATCAGTTCTCAGACTTAGTGAAAACTGGAGCATGCTGAAAACAGATATCAAGTAGGCATGTTTACGAGCTCGATGCACTCACTATAGAGCAAGTCATAGCTAGCCAAGCATACACATGGCAAGAACAATAGCATAGCATGCACGGATCAACTACAACATCCTCGGCAAAATCGCTAACAAGTAGACAATCTGCCCAGATTCACGAAGTAGCAAAAGTAGAGCTCGATTGACTCAAGATAGGCTGCTCCATAATTGAAAACAAAGACATGGATGGATAGAGAACTACAATATTAACAAAACATCCTTACTGATCATCCTCAAAAGAGGCACGGATCGCTAGGAAACAACATGAACATATGACCATAAGAGATAAACAGCTCAAGGACTTAGTGGAAATGCTAAGTCCCTGAAATCAGCATTACCATGTGCCTCACTTTGCAAGCTTGTGCTAGTCACCACACACATCACAAAAATACATGGGTTGCACCTCTGAAAAGATGGCAAAACCCTTAACAAAATATATGTAGAGCTCATGGGCATATCATGCACACAATAATCATGGCAAAAATGACAAATAGCTAAATGGAGGAGCAGATCTGACAATTATCTCAAGTAGCACTCTTCTAACAGCATTTCGGGCATCAAGATGAACTCAAATGAAAATGATGCAATGGAATGAAATGATGTACTCTCTGAGACGAACATTTTGATATGCTATATGCCCAAAATGGAGCTACAAATGCAAAGTTACGATGCGATGAACATAGCAAAAAAATTAGGGTTTTGGGGCAAAAAGTCAACCCCGAGATTTCGGATCTCAGATCCAGATCGGGACCTCGCCGGAGTTGTTGTTCATGCACGGAAGTCGAGGACACCGGGGTACTTGGAGCTCGCCAGAGATGGACGAGATCGCCGGAGAGGGACTTGAGGCATGGAGGAGGAGGCCGGAGGGAGGCGGAGCCGGCCGGTGGCGGCGGGTCGGCGGCGCTCGCTGGCGCGGGCGGTGGCCGGCCCGGTGTGGAAGCGCTTGCCGGCGCGGGGCGGCGACCACCGGCAAGGAGGCGCGATGGCGTGGGCGGAGGGAGAGGCGGCTCGGCGGCGCGGAGGGAACGGGCCGAAAGGGCCCGCGACGGGCTCGTCGTGCCACGCGGGGGGACGTGCGGCGGCGACACGTGGCGTCATGCCACTGGTGCGGAGCGGCAGCGCGACTTCGTCCGCCCGGGGCGGACGTGTCCGGCGGCGGCGCGAGGAGTTTTTTAGGGTTTCGGGGGGAGGAAGAAGAAGAATTTCGGAGGGGTCTTTAAATAGGCATAGGAGGAGCTAGGAGAGTCGAAATGAGGTGCGGTTTTCGGCCACGCGATCGTGATTAAACGCTCTAGATGATGGAGAGGGGTTTGGTGGGTTTTGGGCCAACTTGGATGGGTGTTGGGCTGCAACACACACGAGGCCTTTTCGGTCCCTCGGTTAACCGTTGGAGTATCAAACGAAGTCCAAATGATACGAAACTTTACAGGCGGTCTACCGGTAGTAAAACAAGGCCGCTTGGAAAGCTCGGTCCAATCCAGAAATGTTTAATCCTCACACACGAAAGAAAGGTAGAAATGACCACCGGAGGAGAACAAAGCGCCGGAATGCAAAACGGACAACGGGGAAAATGCTCGAATGCAAGAGATGAACACGTATGCAAATGCAATGCACATGATGACATGATATGAGATGCATGACAACGATAGCAACACACAAAGACAAAGACCCGAACCCGAGAAAATAAAATAACTTAAAGCCGGAAACGGCAAGAGTTGGAGTACAAATTGGGTAAATCATATCCGGGGTGTTACAACACTCCACCACTACGAAAGGATCTCGTCCCGAGATCTAGGACTGAAAGAACGCCGGGTACTCAGAACGGAGGTGATCCTCACGTTCCCAGGTAGCTTCACGGTCGGAATGGTGTGACCACTTGACTTTGAGGAATTTGATTGACGTGTTGAGAGTCTTGCGTTCAGTCTCTTCAAGAATAGCCATGGGGTGCTCACGATATGAGAGATCTTCTTGGAGCTCAATGTCCTCGAAGTTGACGGTGCGGTCAGGAGTCTTGAAGCACCTGCGGAGCTGAGAGACATGGAACACGTCATGAACATTTGCAAAGTTTGAAGGAAGCTCGAGTTGATAGGCGAGATCGCCTCTCTTGCTGACAATCTTGAAAGGTCCCACGTATCTAGGGGCAAGCTTCCCTTTGATACCGAAGCGGCGAGTACCTTTCATAGGAGAGACGCGGAGGTAAACATGATCTCGAAAGCCAATTCATGGTGCATACTGTCATAGTAGCTCTTCTGGCGGGATTGGACTGCTTTGAGGTTATCTCGAATGACTTTGCACATTTCCTCTGCCTCTGTGATTAAGTCATTTCCGAGAAGCTGACATTCACCGGTTTCAGACCAGTAGAGAGGGGTATGGCACTTCCTGCCATACAGAATTTCAAATGGGGCCTTGCCCGAACTTGCTTGAAAACTGTTGTTGTAGGAGAATTCAGCATATGGAAGACAATCCTCCCACTTCATGCCGAAGGAGATCACACAAGCCCTGAGCATATCTTCAAGAATCTGGTTGACACGCTCGACTTGACCGCTAGTTTCAGGATGGAAAGTTGTACTGAAGCGGATGTTGGTGCCCATGGCCTTTTGAAAAGAATCCCAAAACTTGGAGGTAAAGATGCTGCCATGGTATGAAGAGATCACTTGAGGAATACCGTACAGAGAGACAATTCGAGAGGTATAGAGTTCCGCCAATTGAGCTGCAGTGATTGTCTCTTTGATAGGCAGAAAATGAGCCACTTTGGTGAGTTTGTCGATGACAATGAATATAGCATCATTGCCACGCTTGGACTTTGGAAACCTAGTCACGAAGTCCATCTCAATGTGGTCAAACTTCCATTATGGAATGGCAAGAGGTTGGAGGAGACCAGCTGGCCTTTGGTGTTCTACCTTCACTCTTCTGCAGACATCACACTCATTCACGAACTGAGCAATCTCGCGCTTCATTCGAGTCCACCAATAAGCCTGCTTGAGGTCCTGATACATCTTCGTTCTCCCAGGGTGGATGGAGAGGAGAGAATTCTGAGCCTCGTTCATGATCACTTTACGGAGGTCACCTTTGGGTACAACAATACGATCCTCGAAGAAGAGAGTGTCCTTGTCATCAAGGCGGTAGCACTTGTACTTGGGTTGACTCTTGGCAATCCCAATCTTCACCTTTTTCACCATAGCATCAAGAAGCTGAGCTTGGCGAATCTGGTCTTCCAAGGTAGGAGAGACTTGAAGGTTGGCGAGGAAACCTTGAGGAACAACTTGTTGATTAAGTTTGCGGAAACCTTCACAAAGCTCTGGTTGATAAGGCTTGAGAATTAGACTGTTGCAGTAAGCCTTCCTGCTCAATGCGTCAGCAATCACATTGGCCTTGCCTGGAGTATACTCAATACTCGGATTATACTCTTGAATCATTTCGACCCATCGAGTTTGCCTAAGGTTGAGATTAGGCTGAGTGAAGATGTACTTGAGACTCTTGTGGTCAGTGAAGATGTCCACTTTTCTTCCCAATAAGAGATGTCTCCAAATCAAAAGAGCATGCACAACTGCCGCCAACTCGAGATCATGAGTGGGGTAGTTCTTCTCATTGGGCTTCAATTGGCGAGAGGTATAAGCAACAACTTTGTTCTCTTGCATCAACACTGCACCAAGACCTTGGAGAGAGGCATCGCAAAAGACCTCGTACGACTTGGATTCATCAGGCGGAGTCAGAACTGGAGCAGTGATCAATTTCTCTTTCAAAGTGTTGAAAGCAATGTCACACTCCGGAGACCAACCGTACTTGACGTGCTTCTGGAGAAGATTTGAGAGAGGCTTCGCGATCTTAGAAAAGTTTTCAATGAATCTTCGGCAATAGCTTGGAGATCGAGGAAGTTACATAGTTGCTTCACGTTCTGAGGAGGTCCCAATTCACAATTGCAGACACCTTCTCAGGATTCACCGCAATGCCCTTGGCAGAGATGATATGACCAAGATAAAGAACCTCATCGAGCCAAAATTCGCACTTGGAGAACTTGGCGTAGAACTTGTGTTCCCTCAGCTTATCGAGAACCAAACGCAAGTGCTTGGCATGATCTTCCTTGTTCTTCGAGAAAACCAGAATGTCGTTGAGATAGACCAAAACGAAGTCATTGGTGTAGGCGTTGAAGATGAAGTTCATCATGCAAGAGAACGTCGGAGGAGCATTGATGAGGCCAAAAGACATGACAGTGTATTCGTATGACCCATAGCTTGTCCTGAAAGCCATCTTGGGAATATCTTGCTCACGGATTCGAATCTGATGATAACCCATACGGAGATCAAGCTTGGAGAATACTTGGGCACCTTTGAGTTGTTCGAACAGGTCATTGATGTTGGGAAGTGGGTATTTGTTCTTGATGGTCTTCTTGTTCAATGGACGGTAATCAACACAAAGTCGGTCCGTTCCATCCTTCTTCTTCACAAAAAGAACACCACAACCCCACGGAGAAGAACTAGGCCGGATGAGACCCATTCTCTCTTAAATATTGAGATGCTTCTTCAGCTCCTTCAACTCTTCAGGTCCGAGCTTGTAAGGACGCTTGCACATAGGTTCCGTACCGGGCTCAAGATCAATAACGAATTCAACTGGCCGGTGCGGAGGCATTCCTGGAAGCTCTTCTGGAAAGACGTCTTGATTTTTGCAAACGACTGGAATTTGCGAGATGGCATCGAGTTCACCCTTCTCCTTGAGAGAA
The DNA here is from genome assembly GCF_018294505.1 of Triticum aestivum. NCBI lineage: Eukaryota > Viridiplantae > Streptophyta > Magnoliopsida > Poales > Poaceae > Triticum > Triticum aestivum. Next base: position 73,809,058 of record NC_057806.1, on the reverse strand, counting down.
AATAGACAGATGGTATCGTCATTCACGGCAAAGACAATTACATCCTCAAACGAATGAGTCAATTGAATCTGCCTGGCTGCACAATCAAGCTGAGCCTTGTGCTTAGAAAGCCAATCCATCCCGAGAATAAGATCAATATCCGAGTTACCAAGAACCATTGGGGAAGCCAGAAACTTGAAATCACCCATCATGATAGAAATATCCGGGACTATTGAAGTAGCCCTCATAGACTTAGCCGGAGAAACCACTCCCATAGGTTTACCCAACATTTGTGAAACGAAGTCATGCTTGGAAACAAATGATCTTGACATGAAACAATGCGATGCACCACTGTCAAAAAGAACTTTTGCGGGAAAAGAGTTAACTGGAAAGTTACCCATGATAACATCTGATGAGTCCTCTGCCTGGGCTGCATTCAGCAAGTTAACCTTGGCGTGCTTGGGGTTATGCTTGACCACAGCTGTACTTGCCGATCTCACAGGAGGAGGAGGAGGAAGACGCCTCTAGTTGAGACACTTGTTGGCATAGTGACCCTTCTGTTGGCACTTGTTGCACGTGACCTCTGAAAGCGGACGGTGGTACGGAGCACTCGATCTTGGAGCTTGAGACGAAGTCCTGTTCTGAAAGCCAGGGTTGGGTGGGTGGGAAGATCCACTGCCACCTTTGCTCTTCTGTTGATACGGCTGATGAAACGGAGGAGGAGGAAGCCAAAACTTCTGCCGCTTGGTCACTTGAGTAGAGGAAGAAGGAGTAGCATCTCTGACTCGCTTCTTGGATGCATCACATCTCAGTTGAGCGGCCTCTTGCTTTAGTGCCATGATGTAGAACTCATCGTACCTCAAGGGCTTAAAGAGAACAAGAGCTAGCTGAATTTCTTCTCTGAGACCACCCCTAAACTGGTATATCATGCTCTTCTCATCAGGGACGTCCTTCTTGGCAAAGCGGGCGAGCTTCTGAAACAACTTGTTGTAGTCATAGACAGACAAAGAGCCTTGCTTCAGGTTGCGGAATTCCTCACGCTTGTTTTCAACCATGCTCTGAGGGATATGGTGAGCTCTGAAATCTTGACGGAATTCATCCCAAGTAATCACACGTCCACCTATGGAATCCTTGTATTGCTGGAACCATTCTGCAGCTTGATCTTTGAGTTGGAAGGAAGCGAACTTGACGTAGTCCTCAGGCCTGACGTTACTGCACTCGAAATTCTTGCACAGATCCACGAGCCAATCGTCAGCATTAGTTGCCTCAACACAATTGCTGAAAGTCTTTGGCCCGTTAGCAAGGAACTGGTTGAATGTAGCAAAGTGATTCTGATTGTTGCCTTGGTTCCCTTGGTTGCCTTGATTGCGCTGTTGAAGAATTTGCATGATCAACTGTGTGTTTGCATTGTTTGCGGCCATCACAGCTTGCCATGCCTCCGGAGGAGGTGGAGGTGGTGGCGGATCCTGATTTTGATTCTGATTGGTGCTCTTAGCGGGAGCCATCCTAAAGAGGTTGACCACCGTTAGCACATAGACAGATAAAAGAAGCAGAATCCAATGGAATGAAAATTGCAACATATAGTCTTCACATCCGAACAAAATGAACGAATGCATTCCTCTTGAAATGGTCACATATCCATAAATTGAGAAGCCACTTAGAATTTAGGTAGAGAAATAAATCAACAAGGTACGGATCAAGAACAAATAATCGGTAAGAAATCCCAATCTCAAACCAAATATCCGTGGAAGAAGAACTAGAGCTACGAGAATTCCCACCTATGAAACTCCCGAACCTTTCCAGTTATGCAATCAGGTGTTGGGGATACAGGGGAAGCATAATATCCCACCCAAATCTAGCAAATCCTACATCCAGCTATATCCATCCTTCAACACATAACCGAGAAAAACTTCGGAAACCATCTACCTCAACCTTCGAAAAGAATCCGTTATACAAGTTATGGCGATACTCCCGAACTCCCGCCCCAGTACTGGGTGGCGTCAAGGTTATCTCACCAATGAACTGCATAAAAGAGATTTTTGATGTCGGCGTACTAAACTCAGGTATTCCAGAACTGCAACAATAAAATTATGACGACAACACCTCAGAGCTCAACTCCCTGGGACACTTCCACAAGACCCCTGACAGGAGGCACCAAGACAATGTTCTCATCATAAAACCATCGGAACGATTCCAAGATACCCGCGTGATCCTAAATCTTTTTTAGTGAAATTTGAGAAGAGAAGAGTCAAAACTCTATGTCAGGATGCCTTACCAGAGCGATGAGGAGACTGGGAAGTAAAAAAGAATTCCTAAACTCTCTGATATATAATTCCTAAATGACTCAATTTTTTTTTCTAGACACAACTCGGCCGCTAGAAACGATCAAGCAACGGGGCTCCTAAGGTCGGGGAAGGCTCTGATACCAAATTGTAACGCCCTCGATGCGACTATATCTCCCACGTGTCGAGGCATGACTTAGAGGCATAATCGCATTAAAGACATATGTCGCAAGTTAGGCAATCTTCACAACATCCCATGTAATATATAGATAATAAAAGGGGAGATAACATAGTTGGCTTACACTCGCCACGTCAATCAAGGTACATAAATAACATTACATCAACCAAACACTCATGGCCAACTACGGCGCCCAAAAAAAGACAACCCAACAAGCGACACGGTCCCGATCACCCCCAACTGGGCACCACTACTAATCATCAGGAAAGGAAACATAGTATCGTTGAGAGTCCTCGTCGAACTCCCACTTGAGCTCAAGCGCGTCACCTAGAGCGGAATCCTCAGGCCCTGCATCTGGTGTAATAGTAATCTATGAGCCACAGGGACTCAGCAATCTCGCACCCTCGCGATCAAGACTATTTAAGCTTATAGGTAAGGCAAGGTAAATATGTGGAGCTGCAGCAAGCGACTAGCATATATGGTGGCTAACATGTTCGCAAAAGAGAGCGAGAAGAGGAGGCAAAGCGCAAGCGGGAAACTAGAGGACAACCTGCGCAAGCATTACTCCAACACCGTGTTCACTTCCCGGACTCCGCCGAGAAGAGACCATCACGGTAACTCACACGGTTGATTCATTTTAATTAAGTTATGGTTCAAGTTATCTAGAACCGGACATTAACAAATTCCCATCTGCCCATAACCGCGGACACGGCTTTCAAAAGTTCAAATCCCTGCAGGGGAGCCCCAACTTAGCCCATGACAAGCTCTCAAGGTCAACGAAGGAATAGACCTCCTCCTGAGACGTTTCGATCAAACTCGGTACCTCGGTTCTTCAAGACAACTCCGACAATGGTAAAACAAGTCCAGCAACACCACCCGCTGTACCGACAAATCCCGATAGGAGCTGCACATATCTCATTCTCAGGGCACACCGGATAAGCTAAGCGTACGGGAGCCAACGTAACCCAAGTTGCCAAGGGACGGCCCCGCACGGTGCTCTAGGTTGGACCAACGCTCAGAGGAGCACTGGCCCGGGGGGGTTTAAAATAAGATGACCCTTGAGTCCGCGAAACCCAAGGGAAAAGTCTAGGTGGCAAATGGTAAAACCAAGGTTGGGCATTGCTGGAGGAGTTTTATTCAAGGCGGACTGTCAAGGGGTTCCCATTATAACCCAACCGCGTAAGGAACGCAAAATCCGGGAACATAACACCGATATGACGGAAACTAGGGTGGCAAGAATGGAACAAAACACTAGGCGAGAGTCCGAGCCTTCCACCCTTTACCAAGTATATAGATGCATTAAGATAACATGGTAATATAATGATATCCCAACAAGTAAATAATGTTCCAACAAGGAATGGCCTCCAATCTTCACCTGCAACTAGCAACGCTATAGAGGGGCTGAGCAACGCGGTAACATAGCCAATCAACGGTTTGCTAGGACATGGTGGGTTAGAGGTTTGAAATGGCAATTTGGGAGGCTTGAAAGCAAGTGGTAGGCATCGTAGCATTGGCATAGAAAAAGAGCGAGCATCTAGCATAGCAAAGATAGTAGTGATTTCGAGGGTATGATCATCTTGCCTGAAATCCCACAAGGAAGAAGAACGAGTCCATGAAGATGACAAACGGACGTAGACGAACGGTTCCTCACAAACGCGACGTTATCAAAACCAACCCGAAGAAGCAACACCGGAAAAGAAGCATACAACATCGTAAACAACCAACACATGAACATGGTATGATATGCGGGATGCGGTATGCGATGCATATGCATGATTGGACAAGGAATGCATGAACCTGGCCTCAACCTGTAAATCCAAGTGTGCCACTGGAAAGATGAGGTGAAATCGCTTGAAAACAATATAAGGATCACCAGAATCGGAGTTACGGTTTGGAAATGGCAAGCAATTCAAATATGACAACGGTCTGCGATTTACAGCAAGTAGCCATCTAAATGCAACAAGATAAACATGCTACAGCACTCAAACATGGCAACAAAATACATGGAAGGGATCCACTCATGATGCTTAACAAAAGAGGAACACTGAGCTACAGCCAATTCATCCATTAACAGGTTCAAACAAGCATGGAAAAAGAGCAAACGGTAAAAATGTTTCAGACTTAGTGAAATTAATACTTGACTGGAATTTCAGATCACGTAGCACACTTTGGAGCAACAAAACTACATGCTACAGGACCTGAACATGGCAAAGTAAAGCACGGCATGGAGCTACTCAAAGAGCTTAACAAAAGTCCCTTAGTGACCTTGAGCCAAAAGGGATCAGAAAATACAATTGCAAGCATGTGAACATGGCAAAAACATAATCAGTTCTCAGACTTAGTGAAAACTGGAGCATGCTGAAAACAGATATCAAGTAGGCATGTTTACGAGCTCGATGCACTCACTACGGAGCAAGTCATGGCTAGCTAAGCATACATCCATCAAGAATACATAAGATGCAAGCTACACATGGCAAGAACAATAGCATAGCATCCACGGATCAACTACAACATCCTTGGCAAAATCGCTAACAAGTAGACAATCTGCCCAGATTCACGAAGTAGCAAAAGTAGAGCTCGATTGACTCAAGCTACGCTGCTCCATAATTGAAAACAAAGACATGGATGGATAGAGCACTACAATATTAACAAAATATCCTTACTGATCGTCCTCAAACGAGGCACGGATCACTAGGAAACAACATGAACATATGACCATAAGAGATAAACAGCTCAAGGACATAGTGGAAATGCTAAGTCCCTGAAATCAACATTACCAAGTGCCTCACTTTGCAAGCTTGTGCTAGTCACCACACACATCACAAAAATACATGGGTTGCACCTCTGGAAAGATGACAAAACCCTTAACAAAACATATCCAGAGCTCATGGGCATATTATGCACACAATAATCATGGCAAAAATGACAAATAGCTAAATGGAGCAGCAGATCTAACAATTATCTCAAGTAGCACTCTTCTAACATCATTTCGGGCATCAGGATGAACTCAAATGAAAATGATTCAATGGAATGAAATGATGTACTCCCTGAGACGAACATTTTGATATGCTATATGCCCAAAACGGAGCTACGGATGCAAAGTTACGATGCGATGAACATAGCAAAAAAATTAGGGTTTCAGGGCAAAAAGTCAACCCCGAGATTTCGGATCTCAGATCCAGATCGGGACCTCGCTTGAGTTACTGTTCATGCACGGAAGTCGAGGATGCCAGGGTACTTGGAGCTCGCCGAAGACGGAGGAGATCGCCAGAGAGGGACTTGAGGCGTGGACGAGGAGGCCGGAGGGAGGCGGAGCCAGCCGGTGGCGGCGGGACGGCGGCGCTCGCCGGCGCGGGCGGTGGCCGGCCCGGTGCGGCGGCGCTTGCCGGTGCGGGGCGGCGGCCGCGGGCAACGAGGCGCGGTGGCGCGGGCGGAGGGAGAGACGGCTCGGCGGCGCGAAGGAAACGGGCCGAGAGGGCCCGCGACGGGCTCGTCGGGCCGCGCGGCGGGACGGGCGGCGGTGACACGTGGCGTCACGCCACTGGTGCGGAGCGGCGGCGCGACTTTGTCCGCCTGGGGCGTACGTGTCCGGCGGCGGCGCGAGGAGTTTTTTAGGGTTTCGGGGGGGAGGAAAAAGAAGAATTTCGGAGGGGTCTTTAAATAGGCATAGGAGGAGCTAGGAGAGTCCAAATGAGGTGCGGTTTTCGGCCACGCGATCGTAATCGAATGCTCTAGATGATGGAGAGGGGTTTGGTGGGTTTTGGGCCAACTTGGAGGGGTATTGGTCTGCAACACACACGAGGCCTTTTCGGTCCCTCGGTAAACCGTTGGAGTATCGAACGAAGTCCAAATGATACGAAACTTGACAGGCGGTCTACCGGTAGTAAACCAAGGCCGCTTGGCAAGTCTCGGTCCAATCCGTAAATGTTTAATCCCCACACACGAAAGAAAGGTAGAAATGACCACCGGAGGAGAACGAAGCGCCGGAATGCAAAACGGCCAACGGGGAAAATGCTCGAATGCAAGAGATGAACAAGTATGCAAAAGCAATGCACATGATGACAGGATATGAGATGCATGACAATGATAGCAACACATGAAGACAAAGACCCGAATTCGAGAAAATAAAATAACTTAAAGCCGGAAACGACAAGAGTTGGAGTACAAATTGGGTAAATCATATCCGGGGTGTTACAATGACTTCACGGCGAGAGATTCCCTTGAGTGTGTATATGTAAGGGGGGAGTGGATAGAGGCACTAGGAGAATATATTTTTTGTGTGCGGTGTCTGTGTTGGTATGTGTGGGTGTGAGAAGATAACGAGACGTGGGGGCAGAGGGTGTGTCACCGCATGAGGTCCGGTGGGTCGAGGTGAGGCCCTTCGTTCGGTTCCTTCCTGCGCCACATTGGTCGGCCCGTGACGCATTTAGGGAGACCAATGGATGACTAGTCATACAAGACAAAGATAGCATAATTGTGAAGGACACTGTGTCCATTGAAAAAGCCAGCTAGGATTCGTAACCCTAGGTTCTCGGACTAAGGTAACCCCTTTATCTCCGATATTACAATTCATCCAACCCTACTTTAAGGGGCATCCTACAGAATGCTCTGCTAGAATCATACTTGTCGATTAGGAAGAGAGGTGTGAAACAATGCGTGAGAGACAGGCCTAAAGATAATGTGCGTACAAGAGACACGTAGGCAGGTCTATGTATATAGAAAGGGTCGATGGGGATTGTGTGTGTGTATGCTTGCGAGAGGAAGAGTGCTTGTGATAAAGGTTAGTGAAAACAGTCGTAAATGGTTACGAGAGGTAGGGAGGGTTATATCGAGAGCATGTGTGCGAGAAAGACACCTCGAGAGAGAGTGTGTGAGCATGTGTGAGAGACCACCGATGGAGAGTGAAACTACACGTAAATGACTGCTATACACATTGATTATAAAGATATAAATTGTATCCAAATATTAGGATGGGATCATGATATTTGCAGTTCACCTAAGGAACGGTCATTGATCCATGAGACATCTAGATTCTGTCAAATTTGAGCATGTCTATGTAATTATTTGACACAATTGATCCACATAGTTAGTATTTTGAACTCCAGACAATGCATCACTTTAGCAATCGAATATAAACGTGAGTATAGTTCATGTTGTGTGTGTAAAGCACATTATACATACGAAAGTTACACAATGAACATTATAAATAGCTACCTATGAGCTAGCATACATTTGAATGCAAATTAAGGTGGTTTAAAAAATCAAATTCAACATGAAGTCCATTCAATTATTTGAATTTGATATCATGGCATTTGTAAATCATACCTAAATTATGGGGGCACCAATCTTTGCTCTGATTTTGTACATAATAGCATATGTAGTCGTGTACAAAATAGATTCAAATTTAGCTCCTCCATTCCAAAATAATTGTAGTTATAGGATTTTCGAGTGTCAAAATTTCAAAAAGAAGCGGATAATTTAATGAGGTTTTCAAACATACAAGGTCAAATTTAGCGTTGTCTATTTAGGTCAATCCTCAAAGTTCAAGAGTACTCTAAACATGAGTGCTTGTGTTTCAAAATTTCGAACGAAGCGCCAAAAGAGCCTCTACTCACCCGAAACCGCGTGAGACCAATGTTTGGTAGTACAAGGAAATTACTTTTCGAATAAAGCTGACCCGTGAAACCTACCGGCCCAACGTCCAAAGGTCTAAACCGGGGTAGGTTTGTAGCTTCATCTAGACGCCACGCATCCGCCTCCGAAAATCATTCATACACAATGCCCGCCTAAGCACACATGTGTGCGGCCGAAATCGCTCCCGCCCACTATTTGGGACAACTGGGATTACCATCCTACCCCTGACCTGCAGTTGGTCCAAAATTTAAGAGGGGGGAAAAGTTTGTACTTTCCCCAAATTTCAAACAATCGCGGCCCATCTTCTGTTAAAAAAAAGCCAAAAACAAGCACGTCCCAAACTGAAACATGGTTCTCCCCCTCCCCACCCCCCCGCCCACCTGTCCGATTCCCCATTCGTACTCCGTGGGTGGAAAAACTACCTCTCCACCAGCAGCGAAACCCCGGCGTCCTCCGTCCGCCACCCCAACCCACCCATCAACCACCGCCCTCCTCCATCACGCCGGAGCCGATACCCCAACGTCGTCGTCCAGCGCAACCTCAACCGCAACACCCTCCACGGCTAGTAGTTTAAGACGAGGCCGAGTCATCCGTACCCGAGCCAGTTCAACCACGCCATCATGCGCCTCACCGCTGCCGCTCCAACTTCGCCACCCTCCACCACATCGGAGTTGTTGCTGCTATGCCTTCCTTCACCGCCTCGGATCTGCTTCCCCTCCGCCGATTTACGGCCACGGCAACACAGTCAACAATTTGGCTATGGGTTTGTCCAAGGATCGACGGTTCTCCAAAACATCGGTTCCCCCGGGAGAAAAAAGAAGATCGCCGCGACATATGGAGGAGACCACACTGGCAACCGATAAGGGTACTCCTCTTGCCTTATTCATGCAAATCTTACGTGTCTGCTTGGACGGTATTCATCCCACAGAAGACACTAGTTGACCGCTTCTTCGCGTTACTAGATGTTCCTAGTAACTCACGATGAACAAGGTTTCTCCTCATATACTATTTCACCTTAGCTAGAGGTTTGTCGCCCCCCTAAATTTCAATTCCTGCTCAGTTGATTCCCAATTAATGGAAGCATTCCACGGTGTAACAGGCGCTAGTCCGCCAATTACGCCAGGGAAGCAGCGCCTCGGTGTTTATCTTAGGGGCGTGTGGGGCCTAGAGCTACTGGCGCCCCATCTGGAGGTCGCCGGGATTAAAGGGATGGCCTGGGGGCGCTGCCAAGCACGGCGGTGGTGTGAGGTCGAGGGGAGGGTGGGGTGGCGGAGGCAGGGGTTTGGGCGGTTGGTCGCTAGTGGTTCAAGAAAGATCGTCAAAGTGACTGGCGGGAGGTAGACGAAGGCTATCTACCCGTTCCTTATAGATCGGACGGTTCATTAAAAAAATCGACTGACCTATTTATTTTTAGTCGACTGTTATCTTGATATGACCACATGTGGTGGTGTGCTGGAGGAGTACCTACATTTCCTATGCTCATATATTACAAAATCATACAGAGTAGAATCTAATATTGTTTGCCATGCAATGTTGTAGAGATATCATATGTCTCCTGTCATTTATTTTTCAGCCACTGCTATATGCTACTTTTATAGTGCACTAGTTCTGCACACACTTCACCCATACTCTCACTATTGTGTTTTTATGCAAGGGTATTTCAGAGTCTGCCTCGAGAGAAGCAGAAAAGAAAAGAGAGAAGTTATTCCAGATTTCTACGCGAGTAAGCACGGCATGTTACCGCGCTATAAAGGGTGTAGTGTCAGCAGATGGAGATGGTAAATGTAGCTCTGGAGTTGATGACCTCGCTTGCAATGAACCACCATCCCAGGTGCTTGCTTTAACTTCACGGTGTCATATGTGGTTGCATGTTCCATATGGTGTCTAGCTTGTATTCGAAAGGCTATAGTCAGTCTTTATTAAGATAATGAAAGATATTTTTTACATGAACCACCATCCCGTGAGCACCAGAAGACAAATAGCTAGTCAGGGCACTGGGCGAGCCAGTGACAAGCCCAGCAAAGACAGGCATCACCTGGAAGCCAACTAAAAAGCCGCGATGGTGGCGAAGCAGCCCACCTCCCACCAGGCTCTCAGGTCCTAGATGATCATGCTCAGCACTCCAGCCGGATGTCTAGCTTGTACTGCTTCCAATTTTGTTAAATTGCATCTGCTTAGCTTACACCATATACCTTTGAGTATGACATGCCTTTCTATTTTTGGTACATACTAGTACATCTTTCTATTAACCATGTTCTTACATCGAACTAATGTTCTTGTGTATCCCTCATCAATCACTTATCATGAGGCAGTCAGGCAAGTGGACTACTCATTTAAAGAATGTAGCGTCAGCCTCCCGACATGATTCTCAAGAAACAGCAAGGCTAGATGAAGATAGTGAACGTAGCTCTGTAGTTGGTTACCGCATTTTCCCTACACTAGCATCGCAGGTGCTTGCTCTAACTTGACAGCGTGATATGTGGTTGCATGTTGCATATGGTGTCTAGATTGTAATTCTTCCAATCTGGTTAAACTGCATGTGCTATTCTGCTTAGCTTATACATTATACATGTTAATATGGCATGCCTTCCTATATTTAGTACATAGTACATCTGCCTATTAAGCATGTCCTTACATAAAACTATTGTTTTTTTGTCTCCCGCGTCAATCAATATGACGAGACACCTTTAGTATTTGCAGTGAGATATTAGTTGCATCTTTCAAATGATTTATAGCATGAACTGCTTCTAATTTGTTGAAATTCCATTTATGATGGGACGCTTTTAACTTGGCAGAGTCATATTGGTTGCATCTTTCATGTGGTGTCTAGCTTGCATTGCTTCTTATTTGTAAGAATGGTTTCTTCTTAGTTTACACAAACAGTTGTGAACATGCCATGACGTCCTGTTTTTCGTACATATTCCATCCTGGTATCATGTGTTTTCCTTACATCAAAGTAGTGATTGTTAGTATCATGCAAGAATGAGTTCTGAAGAGATAATTTTATTGCTTTTTCTTGTCGGTTTTACTTGACAATTCAAAATCAATAATCGGAAGAAGTTAGCAAGGCAGCAGATAAAGGTGCTCCTTCCAAACGGAGGGCCTCTACAGTTTCTACTCCTCCATCCCCCCAAGATGATTTCCAAGACAACACATGCATAGACACTCAACGTAGCTGTGTTTATGATGATCACGTCTCCCCTAGTGCACCATCACCGGTGCTCCCTCTAACTTGGCACTATTATATGTGGTTGCATGTTATGTGTGATGTCTAGCTTGTATTGCTTCCATTTTGTTGAATTCCATCTGCTTACTTTACACATTATACTTGAATAAGACACGTGTTCCTGTTTCTAGAACATACAATATATGTCTATCACACCATGTTCTCACATCAAATTACTACTGTTGTGTAACCTGCAACAATCACTTATCATAAGACACGTTTGACTTTGGAGTGTGATATAGGTTACATCTCGCATTATTTTCTAGCTTGTACTACTAATTTGTTGAAATGGCACTTATGACGAGACAGTTTTAACTTGGTAGAGTGATATTCGTTGCATCTTTCATATGGTGTCTGATACGTCTCCAATGTATCTATAATTTTTGATTGCTCCATGCTATTATATTATCTATTTTGGATGTTAATGGGCTGTATTTTACACTTTTATATCATTTTTGGGACTAACCTACTAACCGGAGGCCCAGCCCAAATTGCTATTTTTTGACTATTTTAGAGTTTCACCAAAAATGATTATCAAATGGAGTCCAAACGGAATGAAACCTTCGAGAACGTGATTTTCTCAACAAACGTGATCCAGGAGACTTGGAGTGGGCATCAAGGAAGAATCGAGGAGGCCACGAGGCAGGGGGCGCGCCCTCCACCCTTGTCGGACCCTCGTTGCTCCACCGACCTACTTCTTCCTCCTATATATATCCACGTACCCCCAAACATCCAAGAGCACCACGAAAACCTAATTCCACCACCGCAACCTTCTGTACCCAGGAGATCCCATCTTGCGGCCTTTTATGGAGCTCCGCCGGAGGGGGCATTGATCATGGAGGGCCTCTACATTAACTCCATGGCCACTCCGGTGATATGTGAGTAGTTAACTTCACACCTTTGGGTCCATAGTTATTAGCTAGATGGTTTCATCTCTCTGTTTGGATCTCAATACAAAGTTCTCCTCGATCTTCTTGGAGATCTATTCGATGTAATCTTCTTTTGCGGTGTGTTTGTCAAGATCCGATGAATTGTGGGTTTATGATCAAGTTTATCTATGAACAATATTTGATTCTTCTCTGAATTCTTTTATGTACGATTGGTTTATCTTTGCAAGTTTCTTCGAATTATCAGTTTGGTTTGGCCTACTAGATTGATCTTCCTTGCAAAGGGAGAAGTGCTTAGCTTTGGGTTCAATCTTGCGGTGTCCTTTCCCAGTGACAGCAGGGGCAGCAAGGCATGTACTGTATTATTGCCATCGAGGATAAAAAGATGGGGTTTATATCATATTGCATGAGTTTATCCCTCTACATCATGTCATCTTACTTAAAGCATTACTCTATTCTTATGAACTTAATACTCTAGATGCATGTTGGATAGCGGTCGATGTGTCGAGTAATAGTAGTAGATACAGAATCATTTCGTTCTACTGGTCATGGACATGATGCCTATATACATGATCATACCTAGATATTCTCATAACCTATGGCCCCCGGGTCTATCTTCCAAAAATTTGAGACTAGTGTTAAGGAGTTTATGAATTCGCAAAAGAATTTCAATGCTTTGCTTGAAGAAAAATTGTTTAAGGTTGATGAACTGGCGAGGAACGTTGATAGAATTTATCTTGATGTTAAACTTAGATATATTACACCTAAGCCATGAGAATTCCATTGATGAGTGCGAAGAAAGAACCGCTACGATGTGTGCTAAGAAAGATTGCTTTGTGAAAGCGTGTTCTTCTAGTTTCTATGAAAATAAAGATGAAGATCTAAATGTTATTGATGTGTCCCCTATTAAATATTTGTTTTTCAATATGAATCTTGATAATGATTGGACTAAAGATAAGCCACCTTTACCTAGAAGGCATTCCAAAAATTCAGAGTTTTTAGATCTTAATGCAAAAATTTGTAAAAGTGGAATTGAAGAGATTAAAACTTTAGATAGCAATGAACCCACTATCTTGATTTGAAGGAATTTAATTATGATAATTGCCCTTTGATAGATTGTATTTCCTTATTGCAGTCCATGCTAAATTCTCCTCATGCTTATAGTCAAAATAAAGCTTTTACTAAACATATCGTTGATGCTTTGATGCAATCTTATGAAGAAAAACTTGAGTTGGAAGTTTCTATCCCTAGAAAACTTTATGATGAGTGGGAACCTACTATTAAAATTAAAATTAAAGATCATGAGTGCTATGCTTTGGGTGATTTGGGTGCTAGTGTTTCCACGATTCCAAAAACTTTGTGTGATTTGCTAGGTTTCCGTGATTTTGATAATTGTTCTTTAAACATGCACCTTGCGGATTCAACTATTAAGAAACCTATGGGAAGAATTAATGATGTTCTTATTGTTGCATATAGGAACTATGTGCCCGTAGATTTCATTGTTCTTAATATAGATTGCAACCCTTCATGTCCTATTATTCTTGGTAGACCCTTCCTTAGAACGATTGGTGCAATTATTGATATGAAGGAGGGAATATTAGATTCCAATTTCCGTTAAGGAAAGGCATGGAACACTTCCCTAGAAATAAAATTAAATTACCATATGAATCTATTATGAGAGCCACTTATGGATTACCTACCAAAGATGGCAATACCTAGATATATCCTTGCTTTTATGCCTAACTAGGGGCGTTAAACGGTAGCGCTTGTTGGGAGGCAACCCAATTTTATCTTTATTCCTTGCTTTTTGATCCTGTTTAGTAATAAATAATTTATCTAGCCTCTGTTTTGGTTGTGTTTTTTGTGTTTAATTAGTGTTTGTGCCAAGTAGAACCGTTGGCAAGACTTGGGGAAAGTCTTTTTGATCTTGCTGTAAAAAACAGAAACTTTAGAGCTCATGAGAATTGCTGCCATTTTTATTTGGAGAGTGCTATTTAGTTAATTATTTTTGCAGATGATTAATAGATAAATTCCTCACGTACAGCAATTTATTTTAGAATTTTTGGGGTTCCATAAGTGGTCGAAATCTACAGATTACTAAAGACTATTCTGTTTTTGACAGATTCTGTTTTTCGTGTGTTGTTTGCTTATTTTGATAAATCTATGGCTAGTAAAAGACTTTATAAACCATAGAGAAGTTGGAATACAGTTGGTTTAACACCAATATAAATCAAGAATGAGTTCATTACAGTACCTTGAAGTGGTGTTTTGTTTTCTTTCGCTAACGCAGCTCACGCGATTTTCTATTTTGAGTTTTGTGTTGTGAAGTTTTCAAGTTTTGGGTAAAGATTTGATTGATTATGGAACAAGGAGTGGCAAGAGCCTAATCTTGGGGATTCCCATGGCACCCCAAGGTAAAATCCAAGGACACCAAAAAGCCTAAGCTTGGGGATGCCCCCGAAGGCATCCCCTCTTTCATCTTCGTCTATCGGTAACTTTACTTGGAGCTATATTTTTATTCACCACATGATATGTGTTTTTCTTGGAGCGTGTTGTATGATTTGAGTCTTTGCTTTTAACTTTACCACAATCATCCTTTCTGTACACACCTTTTCAGAGAAACACACATGATTTGAAATTCATTAGAATACTCTATGTGCTTCACTTATATCTTTTGAGCTATATAGTTTTTGCTCTAGTGCTTCACTTATATCTTTTAGAGCACGACAGTGGTTTTATTTTATAGAAATAATTGATCTCTCATGCCACACTTATATTATTTTGAGAGTCCTTTAGAACAACATGGAAATTTTATTTTAGGAATAATATAAAAACTTTCATGAAAGTGCATTGAATACTATGAGAAGTTTGATACTTGATAATTGTTTTGAGATATGGAGATGGTGATATTAGAGTCATGCTAGTTGAGTAGTTCTGAATTTGAGATATACTTGTGTTGAAGTTTGTGATTCCCGTAGCATGCACGTATGGTGAACCGTTATGTGATGAAGTCGGAGCATGATTTATTTATTGATTGTCTTCCTTATGAGTGGCGGTCGGGGACGAGCGATGGTCTTTTCCTACCAATCTATCCCCCTAGGAGCATGCACGTAATACTTTGCTTTGATAACTTGTAGATTTTTGCAACAAGTATATGAGTTCTTTATGACTAATGTTGAGTCCATGGATTATACGCACTGTCACCTTTCCACCATTGATAGCCTCTCTAATACCGCACACTTTTCACTGGTATCATAAAACCACCATATACCTTCCTCAAAACAGCCACCATACCTACCTATTATGGCATTTCCATAGCCATTTCGAGATATATTGCCATGCAACTTTCCACCATTCCATTATTATGACACGCTTCATCCTTGTCATATTGCTTGCATGATCATGCAGTTGACATCGTATTTGTGGCAAAGCCACCGTTCATAATTCTTCATACATGTCACTCATGCATCATTGCACATCCGGGTATACTGCCGGAGGCATTCACATAGAGTCATATTTTGTTCTAAGTATTGATTCGTAACTCTGGAGTTGTAAGTAAATAAAGTGTGATGATCATCATTATTAGAGCATTGTCCCAAGTGAGGAAATGATGATGGAGACTATGATTCCCCCACAAGTCGGGATGAGACTCCAGACGAAAAAAAGAGGCCATACAAAAAGATAAAAGTCCCAAATAAAAAAATGAATGAGAGAAAAAGAGAGAAGGGACAATGCTACTATCCTTTTTCCACACTTGTGCTTCAAAGTAACACCATGATCTTCATGATAGAGAGTCTCCTATGATATCACTTTCATACGCTAGTGGGAATTTTTCATTATAGAACTTGGCTTGTATATTCCAATGATGAGCTTCCTCAAAATGCCCTAGGTCTTCCTGAGCAAGCGAGTTGGATGCACACCCACTTAGTTTCTTTTGTTGAGCTTTCATATACTTATAGCTCTAGTGCATCCTTTGCATGGCAATCCCTACTCACTCACATCGATATCTATTGATGGGCATCTCCATAGCCCGTTGATACGCCTAGTTGATGTGAGACTATCTTCTCCTTTTTGTCTTCTCCACAACCACCATTCTATTCCACATATAGTGCTATATCCATGGCTCACACTCATATATTGCGTGAAGATTGAAAAAGTTTGAGAACATCAAAAGTATGAAACAATTGCTTGGCTTGTCATCAGGGTTGTGCATGATTTAAACATTTTTTGTGGTGAAGATAGAGCATAGCCAGACTATATGATTTTGTAGTGATAACTTTCTTTGGCCATGTTATTTTAAGAAGACATGATTCTTTAGTTAGTATGCTTGAAGTATTATTATTTCTATGTCAATATTAAACATTTATCTTGAATCTTTCGGATCTGAACATTCATGTCACAATAAGGAAAAATTACATTGAGAAATATGTTAGAAAGCATTCCACATCAAAAATTCTTCTTTTATCATTTACCTACTCGAGGACGAGCAGGAATTAAGCTTGGGGATACTTGATACGTCTCCAATGTATCTATAATTTTTGATTGCTCCATGCTATTATATTATCTATGTTGGATGTTAATGGGATTTATTTTACACTTTTATATCATTTTTGGGACTAACCTACTAACCGGAGGCCCAGCCCAAATTGCTGTTTTTTTGCCTATTTTAGAGTTTTGCCAAAAAGGAATATCAAATGGAGTCCAAACGGAATGAAACCTTCAGGAACGTGATTTTCTCAACAAACGTGATCCAGGAGACTTGGAGTGGGCGTCAAGAAACAATCGAGGAGGCCACGAGGCAGGGGCGCGCCTACCCCCCTGGGCGCGCCCTCCACCCTTATGGGCCCCTCGTTGCTCAACCGACCTACTTCTTCCTCCTATATATATCCACATACCCCCAAACATCCAGGAGCACCACGAAAACCAAATTCCACCACCGCAACCTTCTGTACCCGAGAGATCCCATCTTGGGGCCTTTTCCGGAGCTCCGCTGGAGGGGGCATTGATCACAGAGGGCCTCTACATCAACTCCATGGCCTCTCTAGTGATGTGTGAGTAGTTTACTTCAGACCTTCGGGTCCATAGTTATTAGCTAGATGGCTTCTTCTCTCTCTTTGGATATCAATACAAAGTTCACCTTGATCTTCTTGGAGATCATTTTGATGTAATCTTCTTTTGCGGTGTGTTTGTCGAGATCAGATGAATTGTGGGTTTATGATCAAGTTTATCTATGAACAATATTTGATTCTTCTCTGAATTCTTTTATGTATGATTGGTTTATCTTTGCAAGTCTCTTCGAATTATCAGTTTGGTTTAGCCTACTAGATTGATCTTTCTTGCAATGGGAGAAGTGCTTAGCTTTGGGTTCAATCTTGCAGTGTCCTTTCCCAGTGACAGTAGGGGTAGCAAGGCACGTATTGTATTGTTGCCATCGAGGATAAAAAGATGGGGTTTATATCATATTGCATGAGTTTATCCCTCTACATCATGTCATCTTACTTAAATCATTACTCTGTTCTTATGAACTTAATACTCTAGATGCAATGCTGGATAGCGGTCGATGTGTGTAGTAATAGTAGTAGATGCATAACCATTTCTGTGTACTTGTCACGGACGTGATGCCTATATACATGATCATACCTAGATATTCTCATATCTATGCTCAATTCTATCAATTGCTCGACAGTAATTCGTTTACCCACCGTAATACTTATGCTCTTGAGAGAAGCCACTAGTGAAACCTATGGCCCCCGGGTCTATCTTCCATCATATTAATCTTCCAACACTTAGCTATTTCTATTTCCGTTTATTTTACTTTGCATCTTTATTTCTCTTTATCATAAAAATACCAAAAATATTATGTTATCATATCTATCAGATCTCACTCTCGTAAGTGACCAAGAAGGGATTGACAACCCATTTATCGCGTTGGTTGCGAGGTTCTTATTTGTTTGTGTAGGTGCGTTGGACTCGAGCGTGATCCCCTACTGGATTGATACCTTGGTTCTCAAAAACTGAGGGAAATACTTACGCTACTTTACTGCATCACCCTTTCCTCTTCAAGGGAAAACCAACGCAGTGCTCAAGAGGTAGCAGTGTCTAGCTTTCATTGCTTTTAATTTGTTGCAATGCCTTCTCCTTAGTTTACACATCGTAAGCTATGAATAAGTAATGGCACTAATGATGAGAGACCTCTAACTTGGTAGTGTGATGTTGTTTGCATCTTGCATATGATTTATTTCTTGTACTGCTTCACATTTTTTTAAATACCATTTATGATGAGACACTGTTAAGTTGGCAGAGTGATATTTGTAGCATCTTTCATATGGTGTCTACCTTCCATTGCATTGCTTCTAATTTAGTGAAATGTCTTCTTCTTAGTTTACACATCATAGTTCTGGTTATTCTTCCGTCCTGTTTTCTGTACATATTACATCCTCCTATCATGTGGTTGTCTAACATCAAAGTCCAGTTCATCTGTATCATGCGTCAACTTGATTTGAAGAACTAAATTGTTATTCGTTTTTCTTGTCGGCTTGACTTAACATGGCACAGAGAAAGCGGAAGAAACACAGTATTGCAGGGAACGGGAACCCGAAGAATCCTGCAGATTCTGCTGGTACTGATGGTGCAATAGAAGGTCAAAGTCTAGCGAAAAATTCTACAAATAGGGTATCCCATGCTACAAGAGCTACAGAAAAAGCCAAACAAAAACAAATAGTTGCCACCAAACATGCAGAGACAACCCTAGTTCTTGCAACACCTTCCATAGTACTACCAACTGCACGAGTTACTCATGCGTCAACTGAGCTAGCAGCACGTTCCCAAGCTCCCTTGCCACCTGACACTACTTCCCAAGTACTCTTGACACAAGACAAGTTGGCAAAATCAGATGAACCTTGTGAGCTTCAACAACAAGAAGGTAGTTGCTGGAGTCAAGTTACAGTTGCATGCTTCTTTATATGTAGTCTCATAGTTTGATGTACACTAACACTTCCTATGTTCGTTGTGAGACTAGCACCTAGGCGCAAGAGGAAACAAACATAAGGGATAATGCTCGAGAGGTTAACTAATTCTAGAGGAGGAAGAACGGAGATCCGTTTTGAGGCAGGTTTAAAAAGGCCACGTGATGCTACAGACTCACCAAGTTAGTATCAAAGGCAGCGGTTTCCGTTAGGTGTCATGTACGTATCCTCCCAAGATGGATTCAGTACAGGAATGACAAAGATGAAACCCAGTTCAACACCTTCCTCGACCATTTATCTGTAAGTATGGTTATGTATGGAAACTAGTAATATTGTCTTGCTCTGTCCCATACTTTCTAGGTTGCTGATAATGAGACTCCCATAATTTTCAACAGATGAGGTTCAAGTTGGATAGCCAAGATGATGCAACCAGACAAGCTTGCACCCATGTTTTCAAGTCTGCTCTGCGACAGTATCGGTATGACTTGAGGAAAACTCACTTTCAAGGCAAGGCTAACAATCAACTTTCCCACACATCTCCAGTGGAAAATATATCGGATGAAGACTGGAGGGGCCTCGTTAAACATTGGTCTGATCCGAAGTATTAGGTACATTATATATATGTGATCATATCACATGTTGAAGTCCTATTTGCGCATGTGCAACACAAATCTATCTTCTTGTAGGTAAACTGTTCAAAGAACAAGGCCAACCGTACGAAAGTGAAATTCCAACAAATGACAGGATCTCGTACCTATATTGTACACTGCGAGGCTCTTGTAATTAGCTGATGTTTCACTCTTTTCGCTGTACCATATTATCATATCTATATTGACTTGTTCCAAATGAAGAGGAAAGCCCGCAAGGACCAAAAAGTATCTGAACCAAATGTTGTGGAAATCTTCAAGGACTGTCACACTAGCAAGAAGAAGGGCATGACTACACCAGTCAAAGCCGCTGTTGTAAGTCCTTAATCCTCATGCCTTTTAACTACTACTTACTGTGACTTGTGCCTTGAACTGCATGGTTTGCAGCCAATGTCTATTACTCTTTTCAGTTTTACACACAATTGTCTTAGCATATCATTGCACCTTACAAGGTTTAAACGAGAGGAGTGATGTTCCTTTGATCTTGACCCATAATCTAGTTCCGTGCTGGACTTCCCCACACAATGTTACAATTGCATGTTTGTTTGTTCTCAGTTGTTTTGTGATTTGAATGATGTCATACTATGCTTACCGTATTATAAACTCCGTCTCTTTATCCTTAGCCCTCAATACAATGTGAAGAAATAGACAACACATTAGCGATGGTACATGGTCATATGTTTGGCACCTGGTTTTATTATGTACTTTGCAATGAAATACAACTAATATTTTACATGGTTTTGTATATGACCAAAGCTATTTTTTTTGGTTTTGCTGCCTCCTTAATATCTTCTGTTCTGGTAGTACTAATGTAAAACCTCAAATTTTCAGCGAGCTATGGAAAAATGGTGGAACTGCCAACTTCTTAAGGTGGCGAGGCAACTATAACCGCAATGTCAGCTCTTGCTGCAGTGGTTCAGTACCTGTCCACTAACAGTGCCAAAAGCACATTCCTACATAATACTGGGCTGGTTGTTAAGGCAAACTCGCCCAAACTGCATCATCATCAAGATATGCAAGCTCAAAACAATGTTATATCTGCGCTCCAGACAGAAGTCCATTCCCTAACAGAGACCCTTTGTGAAACAAGGAGAGACATTGTTCGATGTTGTCAAGATATGCATGGTTTTGAAACCAGACTATTGGACATTTGCTATGTTGTTCGGAAGCCTAGGAGAACTGAAGGCTAAGGTTATGGTGCTCCATCGGACAATACAACATGAAAACGTAACAGTCAGGTCAAATGAACTGAGCTTGTGAACTTTTGGTGGTGCATTTATCTGCTAGACTATTAATTTTTATGCCAACCTTCCTTTTGTTTTATACTTGTAATTTGTTTTGGTGCGATACAAAATTTGTTCTTAACGTGTAGCCACCGGCTGAACAAAAATAGCAAGCCATTTTTGTATAGTGTAGGGTGTTCCCTATATTTGCACTGGTGGCGAACTTTGATGCCCACGGGCTGTAGTTAACATGGGCCTCCTACGGGCCGTAGAAACAATGGGCCTTCTACGTGGCGTAGATACAATGGGCCTTGTATGGGCCATAGACAAAATGGGCCTTCTACGGGCCGTATCATCAATGGGCCTTCTACGAGTCGTATCATCAATGGGCCTTCTACGGGCCGTATGATCAGTTGGCTAAACATGGGCCAATAACAGACCACATTATGGTTGTAAATGGGCTAGAGTTGAAATCGTCCGTTCATGGGCTTTCCATAACGGGCCGTCGTTAATCGGCCGTATTTGATGACGCTATGAAAACGGCCCAACGTATTAACGGGCCACAAATGGGCTGACTGTAACCACGGGCTGAATTTGGCCCACAAGCAAAAAATGGCAGTAACGGGCCGTAAGTAAACGAATGCTGGAAATGAGCCCAAGAATAAATGGGCCCTGAGAAGGCCGAAAGATAACATGGGATGGAAACGGCCCAACGGAATAATGGGCCGTTAATGGGTATAAAGTGATACACTGTTCATTATGGGCCAGTTTCACCACGTGTCGTTAATGGGTATAAAGTGATACACTGTACATTACAGGCCAGTTTTAGCACGAGCCATTCATGGGCCGGGAGTAATAAGGGCCTCATATGGGCCGAAAGACATCATGGGCCATACATGGGCCGGAAGATAAAATGGGCTGGAATTATATTGGACGGCCCAGATGAAGCTACTGGGCCTAATTCGGATAGGCCGTGAACGGGCCCTGGGTTAGCGGGCTGTAAATAGGCTATATGCGAACAGGCCGTTAACAGGTTTGTCGTGGGCCAGCCCGCCACCTTTTGATCAAGTCATACGGGGCGGCCTTTTCACAGGAATGGGCTTTTGTTGGGCCGTGCCACGTGCCGATGTATCATAGGAGCTTTGGGTGCAATGAGTGGATGACATCTGTCCCAACGGTGAGCCGACATGTGTTTCCTCCAGCCAATGATGATTTTACACGTGGAAAATCCCCATTGGTCGGGGCTGTTAACGGGTTATCGGATCCAAAACCGGACCCGATAGCTTAAAGGTGTTCCGTTACGGTGGATGCCACGTGTCGGTCACCCTTGACGAAAGCACTTCTGTGACGCGCGATTTATCGTCATGGAACACTTCTACGACAGCATATGTATGACTATCTTGATTCTGTCATAAAATTGTCATGGATGTACATGCATGACAGAAAATGTGACCTACTATGACAAACACATATCATCACGGAAGTGTATTTTTTGTAGTGTATATTCGGACATCGGAAAGGTTCCGAGTGATTCGGGTATTTTTCGGTGTACCGGAGAGTTACTGGAATTCGCTGGGGGAAGTAGTGGGCCTTAATGGGCCATACGAGAAAGAAGAGAAGGGCCTCAAGGGGTGCCCCCCCCCCCACCATGGCAATTCTGAATTGGACTTGGGAG
Organism: Triticum aestivum; assembly: GCF_018294505.1. Classification (NCBI taxonomy): domain Eukaryota; kingdom Viridiplantae; phylum Streptophyta; class Magnoliopsida; order Poales; family Poaceae; genus Triticum; species Triticum aestivum. Next base: position 73,786,362 of record NC_057806.1, on the reverse strand, counting down.
GGGGCGGCGCCCCCTCTCTTTCCTTCTCCCTCTCCTACTCCTTCCCTCCCTCCCCTCTTGGAAAAGGAAGGGGACTCCTACTAGGATTGGGAATCCTAGTTAGACCCCCCTATAGGCGCACCCCTCCTAGGCCGGCCTCCTCTTCCCCCTCCTTTATATATGTGGGCAAGGGGGCACCCCAAAGGCACTCCTAGATTTTTCTTAGCCGTGTGCGGTGCCCCCGTCCACAGTTTTCCACCTCGGTCATATTGTCGTAGTTCTTAGGCGAAGCCTTGGGTCGGTAACTTCATCATCATCGTCACCACGCCCTCGTGCTGATGAAACTCTCCCACGCCCTCAACTAGATCAAGAGTTCAAGGGACGTCACCGAGCTGAACGTGTGCAGATCACAGAGGTGTCGTGTGTTCAGTACTTGGATCGGTTGGATCATGAAGACTTTAGACTACATCAACATCGTTACTAAATACTTGCGCTTTCGGTCTATGAGGGTACCTAGACACACTCTTCCCTCTTGTTGATGTGCATATCCTAGATAGATCTTGCATGATCGTAGGTAAATTTTTTGAAATACTGCGTTCCCCAAAAGTGGCATCCAAGCCAGGTCTATGCGTAGATGTTATATGCACGAGTAGAACACAAAGGAGTTGTGGCCGTGGGTATATACATATTGCTTGCCATCACTAGTTGTTTCTTGATTCAGCGGTATTGTTGGATGAAGCAGCCTGGGCCGACATTACATGACCGCGTTCATGAGACTGGTTCTACCGACATGCTTTGCACACAAGTGGCTGGTGGGTGTCAGTTTCTCCAACTTTTGTTGAATCGGATTCAATGAACAGGGTTCTTTCTAAGATCAAAAAGCAATCACTATACCGCGTTCTGGATTTGATGTGTAGGTAAGAACAGTTCTTGCTAAGCCCATAGCAGCCACGAAAAACTTGCAACAACAAAGTAGAGGACGTCTAACTTGTTTTTCTAGGGCATGTTGTGATGTGATATGGTCATGACGTGATTATATAAATTATTGTATGAGATGATCATGTTTTGTAACACAGTTATCGGCAACTGGCAGGAGCCATATGGTTGTCATGTTATTGTATGAAATGCAATATCCATGTAATTGCTTTACTTTATCACTAAGTGGTAGTGATAGTCATAGAAGCAATAGTAGGTGAGACGACAATGATGCTACGATGGAGATCAAGGTGTCAAGCCGGTGACGATGGTGATCATGACGGTGCTTTGGAGATGGAGATCAAAGGCACAAGATGACACTACTAGGGAAAACCTTATACACAAAATGTTACCAATAGCGCTTGTTAAAATGAGGCGCTACTGCTACTTAGCAGTAGCGCGTCTGCTGGAATGGCGCTACTGTTACCCGCTTAGCAGTAGCGCGACAGGAACAGAACGCGCTACTACTATAATTGCCACACCGTTCCCGATGTGGTAGGATAGTAGTAGTGCCCTTCTACGAACAACGCTACTACTACTTACTTTAGCAGCAACGCGTTTTGCCTCCCCACGCTACTGTTAAAGCTATTTTCACCTAACCCCCCCATGCGGCCTGATTCCCTCTCCTCTGCTTCCTCCCCCAATTCTCCTCTACTATTCCTCGTCGCCTCCGTCTCCCCCGACCCCGCCTCACCGCCATCTCCCCCGACCCCGCCTCGTCGCCGTCTCCCTCGACCCGCCTCGCTGCCGTCTCCCCCGACCCCGCCTCACCGCCGTCTCCCCCGACCCCGTGATACGTCTCCAACGTATCTATAATTTTTGATTGCTCCATGTTATATTATCTACTGTTTTGGACTATATTGGGCTTTATTTTCCACTTTTATATTATTTTTTGGACTAAACTATTAACCGGAGGCATTTATATCGAGTTGTAATCATTGAGTTGTAAATAAATAGAAGTGTGATGATCATCATTCAATAGAGCATTGTCCCGAAAAAAGGCCAAAAAAAGAAGGCCCAAAAAACAAAAAGGGGCAATGTTACTATCCTTTTTTCCACACTTGTGCTTCAAAGTAGCACCATGATATAGCGAGTCTCATATATTGTGCTTCAAAGTAGCACCATGTTCTTCATATAGAGAGTCTCTTGAGTTATCACTTTCATATACTAGTGGGAATTTTTCATTATAGAACTTGTCTTGTATATTCCAACAATGGGCCTCCTCAAGTGCCCTAGGTCTTCATGAGCAAGCAAGTTGGATGCACACCCACTTAGTTTCTTTTGTTGAGCTTTCATACATTTATAGCTCTAGTGCATCCGTTGCATGGCAATCCCTACTCCTCGCATTAACATCAATCGATGGGCATCTCCCTAGCCCATTGATTAGCCTCGTTGATGTGAGACTTTCTCTTTTTTTGTATTCTCCACACAACCCCCATCATTATATTCTATTCCACCCATAGTGCTATATCCATGGCTCACGCTCATGTATTGCGTGAAAGTTTATGAGTTTGAAATTATTAAGGTATGAAACAATTGCTTGGTTTGTCATCGGGGTTGTGCATGATGAGAGCATTCTTGTGTGATGAAAATTATAACGCCCTCGATGCGGCTATATCTCCCACGTGTCGAAGTAGGACTTAGAGGCATAACCGCATTGAAAGCAATGTCACAAGTGAGGTAATCTTCACACAACCCATGTAATACACAAGGGAAAGAGATACATAGTTGGCTTACAATCGCCACTTCACACAAATACATGAATAAAGCATTACATCATCCAAATACAATCAAGGTCCGACTACGTAACCAAAATAAAAGAAGAGCCCCAAATGCGACAAGGTCCCCGATCGACCCCAACTGGGCTCCACTACTGATCAACTAGAACGAATCAACACAATGGACAAGATCTTCATCGAGCTCCTCCTTGAGCTTGGTTGCATGATCTGCATGGTCTCAACGGCACCTGCAAGCTGGTTTTGGAAGTATCTGTGAGCCACAGGGACTCAGCAATCTCACACCCTCGTGATCAAGACTATTTAAGCTTTTAGGTAAGGTAAATGTATGAGGTGGAGCTGCAGCAAGCGACTAGCATATATGGTGGCTAAACATACGCAAAAGAGAGCGAGAAGAGAAGGCAAAGCACGATCGAGAAACTACGATCAAGAAGTGATCCTAGAACAACCTACGTCAAGCATAACTCCAACACCGTGTTCACTTCCCGGACTCCGCCGGAAAGAGACCATCATGGTTACACATGCGGTTGATGTATTTTAATTAAGGTCAACTTCAGGTTTTCTACAACCGGACATTAACAAATTCCCATCTACCCATAACCGCGGGCACGGCTTTCGAAAGTTCAAATCCCTGCAGGGGTGTCCCAAATTAGCCCATGACAAGCTCTCACGGTTAACGAAGGATATTCCTTCTAGCGGGAAGACCCGATCAGACTCGGAATCCCGGTTACAAGACATTTCGACAATGGTCAAACAAATCCAGCAAGACCACCCGCTATGCCAACAAATCCCGATAGGAGCTGCACATATCTCGTTCTGAGGGCACACCGGATAAGCTAAGCGTATGGGAGCCAACGTAACCCAAGTTGCCAAGGGACGGCCCCGCACGGTGCTCTGGGTTGGACCAACACTCAGAAGAGCACTAGCCCGGGGGTTTAAATAAAGATGACCCTTGAGTCTGCAGAACCCAAGGGAAAGAAAAGGCTAGATGACGAATGGTAAAACCAAGGTTGGGCCTTGCTGGAGGAGTTTTATTCAAGGCGAACTGTCAAGGGGTTCCCATTATAACCCAACCGCGTAAGGAACGCAAAATCCGGGAACATAACATCGATATGACGGAAACTAGGGCGGCAAGAGTGGAACAAAACACCAGGAATAAGGCCGAGCCTTCCACCCTTTACCAAGTATATAGATGCATTAATTAATTAAGAGATATTGTGATATCCCAACAAGTAAACATCCATGTTCCAAACATGGAACAAGCTCCAATCTTCACCTGCAATTAACAACGCTATAAGAGGGGCTGAGCAAAGCGGTAACATAGCCAAACAATGGTTTGCTAGGACAAGGTGGGTTAGAGGCTTTATTCAACAATATAGGAGGCATGATAAGGAAATGGTAGGTATCACAACATAGGCATAGCAAAAGAGCAAGCATCTAGCAAGCAAAGATAGAAGTGATTTCGAGGGTATGATCATCTTGCCTGAAATCCCGCAAGGAAGAAGAACGAGTCCATGAAGAAGACAAACGGACGTAGACGAACGGGTCCTCACAAACGCGACGTTACCAGAACCAACCCGAAGAAGCAACACCGGAAAGAAGCACACAACATAGTAAACAAACCACACATGAACATGGTATGATATGCGGGATGCGGTATGCGATACATATGCATGATTTGGAAAGGAATGATTGAACCTGGCCTCAACATGGAAATTCAAGAGTGCCACTGGAAAGAGGAGATGATTTCGGTTGAAATCGATATAAAGATCACCGAATCGGAGGCACGGTTTGGAAATGGCAAACAAAACAAATATGGCACCGGTCTGCGATAAACAACAAGTAGCCATCTAAATGCATCAAGATAATTATGCTACAACACTCAAACATGGCAAACAAACACATGGCAGGGATCCACTCATGATGCGTGACAAAATATGAACACTGAGCTACGGCCAATTCATCCATTAACAGGTTCAAACAAGCATGGCAAAAGAGCAAACGATAAGCAGATCTCAGACTTAGTGAAATTAACACAAGCCTGGAATTTCAGATCAGGTAGCACACTTAGAAGCATGAAAACTATGTGCTACAGGACCTTAACATGGCAAAGCAAGACATGGCATGGAGATACTCAAAGAGCTTAACAAAAGTCCCTTAGTGACCTTGAGCCAAAAGGGATCAGAAAATACAATTGCAAGCATGTGAACATGGAAAAAACATAATCAGATCACAAACTTAGTGAAAAACTGGAGCATGCAAATAAGATATCAAGTAGGCATGTTTATGAGCTCGATGCACTCACTACAGAGCAAGTCATGCCAATCTAAGCATACACCCATCAAGAAGACACATTATAAAAGGTAGATATGGCAAGAACAACAACATAGCATGCACGGATCAACTACAACATACTCGGCAAAATCGCTAACAAGTAGATAATTTGCCCAGATTCACGAAATAGAAAAAGTAGAGCTCGATTGACTCAAGCTAGGGTGCTCCATAATTGCAAACAAGGACATGGATGGATAGAGCACTACACGATTAACAAATCATCCTTACTAATCATCCTCAAAAGAGGCACGGATCACTAGGAAACAACATGGACATATGGCAAATTGATAAAAACAGTCTAAGGACTTAGTGGAATTGCTAAGTCCCTGAAATCAGCATTAAGGAATGCACCACTTTGCAAGCTTGTGCTAGTCACCACACTTATCACAAAAATACATGGATAGCACCTCTGTAAAGTTGGCAAAGCACATAACAAAACACATTTAGAGCTCAGGAGCATATCATGCACACATTAATCATGGCAAAAATAACAAATAGCTATTTGGTGCAGCAGATCTGGCAATTAACTCAAATAGCACTCTTTCAACAGCATTTCGGGCATCAAGATGAACTCAAATGAAATTGATGCAATGAGATGAAATGATGTGCTCTCTGAGGCGAACATTTTGATATGCTACACACGCAAAACGGAGGTACGGATGATGAATTATGACATGATGAACATGGGCATTTGAAACATGGCAATCTCGGGGACTTAGTAGAAATTATACCCTCCGTGAAAAGTCAACGGGACGACGATATCCGGGACATGGAGATCCAGATCGAGAGGGCCGCGTTTGGATGAGATCCCGGTGGATCTCGTCCTGATCCGCCAGATCTCGCCGGAGAAGACAACCGGAGACGACGCGGCGGCGACCGGCGACGAGGAGGCGGAGGAAGTCGGCGAAGAGGCGGCGGCGAGGGGCACGACGCGCGGGACCGGCGTTGGCGGCGACCCGGCCGGCGGCAGCGGCGTGCGGTGGTGCTGGAGCGGAACGACGGCAATGGGCGGCGCCGGTGACGAGCTGGCGGCGAGGCACGCGGCGAGCGGGCGGCGCCACAGTCCGGCGAGGAGGCGCGGGTTCATGGCGGCTTGGGCGGCAGTTCGGGCCCCGCGGGCCCGACGCGAGCTCGCGGGCCGGCGGCAGGGAGGGGCGCGGCGGCGCCACGTGGCGAGATGGGATAGGGCGCGGGGGCCGCGCTGATGACGTGTCGGTCTCTCATTGGCGGCTGGCGGTGGACATATCCGGCCGTCGGTGGACGTGTCCGGCGGCGTAAGGAGGTGGAACGCTAGGGTTAGATTTGCGCGAGAATTCGGGAAGGGCCACATATTTATATGTAGAGGAAGCTAGGAGAGTCCAAATGAGGTGCGGTTTTTGGCCACGCAATCGTGATCGAACGCTCTAGATGATGGAGAGGGTTTTGGTGGGTTTTGGGCTAAATTGGAAGGGTGTTGGGCTGCAACACACACGAGGCATTCTCGGTCCCTCGGTCAACCGTTGGAGTATCAAACGAAGTCCAAATGGTACGAAACTTGACAGGCGGTCTACCGGTAGTAAACCAAGGCCGCTTGGCAAGTCTCGGTCCAATCCGGAAATTTTTAACCCCCACACATGAAAGAAAGGTAGAAATGACCACCGGAGAAGATAGGAGCGCCGGAATGCAAAACGGACAACGGGAAAAATGCTCGGATGCATGAGACGAACATGTATGCAAATGAAATGCACATGATGACATGATATGCAATGCATGAAACACAAGCAATGACAAGGCAACAACAACGAATAACTGGACGACACCTGGCACATCGGTCTCGCGGCGTTACAAAAATGGAGCATGACTAAACTATATGATTTTGTAGGGATGAAATTTCTTTGGCCATGTTACTTTGAGAAAACATAATTGCTTTGCTAGTTTGCTTGAAGTTTTATTATTCTTTATGTCAATATGAACTTTTGTCTTGAATCTTTCTAATCTTAATATTCATACCACAATTAAGAAATTTTGCATTGAAATTATGCCAAGTAGCACTCCGCATCAAAAATTCTCTTTTTATCATTTACCTACTCGAGTACGAGCAGGAATTAAGCTTGGGGATGCCTGATACGTTTTCAACATATCTATAATTTTTGATTGCTCCATGCTATATTATCTACTGTTTTGGACTATATTGGGCTTTATTGTCCACTTTTATATTATTTTTGGGACTAACCTATTAACCGGAGGCCCATCCCAGAATTGCTGTTTTTTGCCTATTTCAGTGTTTCGAAGAAACAGAATATCAAACGGAGTCCAAACAGAAAAATCCTTTTTGGAACGTGATTTTCTTCTCGGATAAGACCCAGGAGACTTGGACCCTACTCCAAGAAGTATCGGAGGCGGTCACGAGGGTAGGGGGTGCCCCCCCCCTACAGGGCGCGCCCCCTGCCTCATGGGCCCCTTGGTGCTCCACCGACGTACTCCTACCTCCTATATATACCCACATACCCGCAAACAATCAGAACAGGAGCCAAACACCTAATTCCACCGCCGCAACTTTCTGTATCCATGAGATCCCATCTTGGGGCATGTTCCGGAGCTCCGCCGAAGAGGGCCGTCATCACGGAGGGCTTCTACATCATCATAGCCCGTCTGATGAAGTGTGAGTAGTTTACCTCAGACCTTCTGGTCCATAGTTATGAGCTAGATGGCTTCTTCTCTCTTTTTGGATCTCAATACAATATTCTCCCCCTCTCTTGTGGAGATCTATTCGATGTAATCTTTTTCTTTTGCGGTGTGTTTGTTGAGACCGATGAATTGTGGGTTTATGATCAAATCTATCTATGAACAATATTTGAATCTTCTCTGAATTCTTTTATGTATGATTGGTTATCTTTGCAAGTCTCTTCGAATTATCCATTTGGTTTGGCCAACTAGATTGGTAGTTCTTGCCATGGGAGAAGTGCTTAACTTTGGGTTCGATCTTGCGGTGTTCTTTCCTAGTGACACAAGGGGCAGCAAGACACGTATTGTATCGTTGCCATCGAGGATAACAAGATGGGGTTTATTTCATATTGCATGAATTTATCTCTCTACATCATGTCATCTTGCTTAAAGCGTTACTTTGTTTTTAACTTAATACTCTAGATGCATGCTGGATAGCGGTCGATGAGTGGAGTAATAGTAGTAGATGCAGAATTGCTTCGATCTACTTGTCACGGACGTGATGCCTATATACATGGTCATGCCTAGATATTCTCATAACTATGCTCAATTCTGTCAATTGCTCAATAGTAATTTGTTCACTCACCGTAGAAAACTTATGCTCTTGAGAGAAGCCACTAGTGAAACCTATGGCCCCCGGGTCTATTCTCATCATATCATTCTCCATCACTTTAATCTTGTTTTTTTTACTTTGCCTTTTACTTTTCACTTTGCATCTTTATATCAAAAATACCAAAAATATTATCTATCGGATCTCACTTCTGTAAGTAACCATGAAGGGATTGACAACCCCTAATCGCGTTGGTTGCATTGAGCTCTTTGTGTTGTGTAGGTACGAGGGACTTGCGCGTGGCCTCCTACTGGATTGATACCTTGGTTCTCAAAAACTGAGGGAAATACTTACGCTACTCTGCTACATCATCCTTTCCTCTTCGGGGAAAACCAATGCAAGCTCAAGAGGTAGCACCCCGCCTCGCCGCCGTCTCCCCCGACCACGCCTCGCCGCGCCTCGATGTCGCCGTCTCCCCCGACCACATCTCTCTCCCTGTCCTCTGTAAGCACTGTCCCCTTCCGATCCCTCTTCTCTGCTTAGTATGAACCCTAGCTATTTAGTGCTAGTTACTATGAACCCTAGGCTATTTTTAGTGCTAGTTATTTAGTTACTTATATGGTAATTAGGGCGGTAGTTCCTAGGTACTAATTAGTTAGTAAGAACTAGGTACTAATTAGGTATTAGTTTATTTTTATTTATAGTAAGTTTATTTTTAGTAAGAACTAATTGAATTAATAGAACTTGTTAGTAAGAACTTGTTGCTATTTTTTTAGTTAAAGCAATTTTTCCCGCATCGACATCGATGATGCCTATCCCGCATCCTCGTCATCGAGTCGATGGAGGACGACACCTGCTTGACCAGACGGGCCATGTCCGGGATTGGGCTCCGCCGGGGTGGTACTGGGAGGCGCTACCTACCTGCAGGCGTAGGTTGGTGAGGAGCTAGCCTGTCGTTGACCCAAACCTTCTTTGGTGGCAGTCGCGTGGGCCAGTAATGGCCCAGAGGCTCAAGGACCCCGCGGAGGTGGTGCGTCACCGTGTTAGTGAGGAGGACGCACAAGTCCGTCGCTACTTGTTTACGTTGGAGCACAGGTTCTCCAATACCTGGCAGGTTCTCTAGGGATCTCACTGGAGCTATGATCCCGTGATGGTTCCTTCTCTGTGGGTGTCCACCGCCCGCGCCGATACCCGTCGTGTCATAGGGTTTTAGTTGTATTAGTGATGTTATATGTATGAAACTATTTGGGATGTATTAGTGATAATATTCGACGATGTAAGGACGCATGAGATGATTTACTTTTGCTTATTGAATGCATGCTAATTTGAGTCCTATAAGATATTTTGAAATGTATATCTTGTGTTGCTCAATATCCAAGTGGCCGGTCATGTTTGCAGGTTACACCTCCGAGTGGCCTATGTTTTGCCGGAGTGTTGATTCATTTCCGTTCCGGCAAATTTCAGGCGCTCGATATGTCCTATTTTAGCAAAGGTCTGTCGGATTTTTCCGTGAATTTTGGCATGACTTGTGCCAGAATATGTAGGAAATATCAAGTGCCCCGGATTTTTGTCTTTAGTATCCTGGTAGTTGTCTTCGATCGATTTTCAATTAATGTTTTAACTATGAACATAGGAAATGTCTGATGACGAAAAGGATTTCGGTATTTGCAAATACTGCGAAGATGAGCGCGGCCTGTGTGACGGAATCTTCCTAGATGATGATAGGCGCTTCAGCATCATGCTGGACAAGAACTTCGATGTGGATACAGTAAGTCAGAACGACAAGTCTTTTTTCGTAATTAAGCATGACATCTGCTTCATTTGCTTCAACTTATATGTTTTTTCCTATTGTACTAGCGTATCCCCTGCCATGCAAGAGTTTTTGTATTTGATAAGATAGGTTTTAGTCATACTATGGAGGTAAAGAAAGTTTACTTGAAGACCGAGCATGGTTATATTTGCCACGCAAAATTATACAATTCAGACGACTACACCTATTTTGGATGCAAAACATGGCAAGCACTATGCAAGACTTATGCATTTGAGGCTGATATGGTTATCACCTTTGATATACGTCCGGAAGATGATATTGAAGGTAATACCGACATCTGGGTCGATGTGCAGACGCCTCCAGTTATACCATTATGTAAGTTTCTCAACCATATTTATGTCTTTGATATTGTTTATTCAAAAATAGTTGACAACTAATTTGTATTGTCAGCTTATTTTGGTGCAAGCAAACATGTCCAGGGCTTGGTAGACATGACCTACTACTGTCCCGAGGCTGAACTCAACTGCGAGGAGCTAAGTCATTATGTTTCATGGCTTGAGGATCTTGATATTGTCAAGACAAATTTTCTTCCGGCATTTAGAAATGTTAGTACTTAAAACGTGCGACCAATAGTGTTCGTAATGAACTACGGTCACATCTATTTAGGAAGGATGGTAAGATTTTTACTACTTGTCCTCAGTGCATCTTTTCCATACTTTATTTTAGAAGCTAAACTTCATTGCTAAGTATGTTACCATACGATGTTCTTCAACAGGGACTCCCGATGAATGTTGTGCCTTATGGGATTGAGACTAAAGGTACCATGAGTATTATTAGCTTACGGCCAATATATCCTACAGATTACTTTAGTGCATTCAAGATTAGCGACGGATGCTTAATAGTGCAAGACTGGACCAAATATGTGATGGGGGACCGCAGAGATGTACTAGGGGGCAGCAAACATATGTGCTACCCATGATTAGGAGACAGGTTCATCTGCATGCTCCAACTTGATCAAGGATGAGAGCTACACATGTTTTATGTTATTTTACCTAAGAGAGAGCAGCAGGAGTGATTAGCTAGCTAGAAATGAGTTTGAGGATGATGATGTGCTACACTATTACTATGATGATAAAATAGCTAGTGTTGGTGGTAATGACTATGATGATTATTATTAGCTAGTGTTAGTGGTGATTAAATAAATACTGTTGGTGGTAATGACTATGATGATGATTAAATAGCATGTGCTGGCGGATTAGATTTAAGTGGAGGCAACATGTGGTGTACATGAAAGTACTACTAGTCCAAACTAGATCAAGTTTGGATTAGTAGTATACTTTTGACATGCACCACATATTGCCTCCACTTGAACCTAATCCACCTTCATTTGACACACTGTTATGGACATAATGATGTAAACCTCATAACTGGTATTGTACCAATATTTTTCCTATGGCGCATAAATACACTACAAATAAAAAAATAAAAAAAAGAATACTAGTAGCGATGGCGAGAAAACATGCTGCCAGTAGTTACATTAGCAGTAGCGCGAGAGTGAACAAACGCTGCAGCTATTTGCCCTAGCAGTAGCGCGTGCGGGCACGCGTTACTACTAAGCGATAGCTGTAGCGCCTTATTAGTAGTGTGCCTACGCGCGCTACTAGTGAGCACAAAACCCGCGCTGCTGCTAGCCTTTTCCCTAGTAGTGTGATGATGGCCATATCATATTACTTTTATTGATTGCATGTGATTTTTATCCTTTATGCATCTTATTTTGCCTAATACGAAGGTAGCATTATGAGATGATCAATTACGTATTTCTCCATCTCACGTGATGATTGGACATGGTTTAGTTGATATGGATCACGTGATCATTTAGATGACTAGAGGGATGTCTATCTAAGTGGGAGTTCTTAAGTAATATGATCAATTGAACTTAAATTTATCATGAGCTTAGTCCTGATAGTATTTGCATATCTATGTTGTAGATCAATTGCTCGCGTATAGCTTCCCCGTTTTATTTATGATATGTTCCTAGAGAAAACTATGTTGAAAGATGTTAGTAGCAATGATGCGGACTAGCTCCGTGATCTAAGGATTATCCTCATTGCTGCACAGAAGAATTATGTCCTTGATGCACTGCTGGGTGACGGACCTTTTGCAGGAGCAGATGCAGACGTTATGAAAGTTTGACAAGCTCGCTATGATGACTACTTGATAGTTTAGTGCGCCATACTTTATGGGACTTCAAAACAGTTTTGAACGACACAAAGCATATGAGATGTTCCAAGAGCTGAAATTGGTATTTCAGACTCATGCCCGTGTTAAGAGGTATGAGACCTCTGACAAGTACTTTGCTTACAAGATGGAGGAGAATAGCTCAGCTAGTGAGCATGTGCTCATAATGTCTGAGTACTACAATCACTTGAATCAAGTGGGAGTTAATCTCCCAGATTAGATAGTGATTGACAGAGTTCTCTAGTCACTATCACCAAGTTACTACAACTTTGTGATGAACTATAATATGCAAGGGATAGTAGAAACGATTCCCAAGCTCTTCGCAATGCTAAAATTGGCGAAGGTAGAAATCAAGAAAAAGCATCAAGTGTTGATGGTTGACAAAACCACTAGTTTCAAGTAAAAGGGCTCAGGAAAGGAAGGGAACTTCAAGAATAATGGCAAGCAAGTTTCCACTCCCGTGAAGAAGCCCAAAGCTAAACCTAAGCCTGAAACTGAGTGCTTCTACTTCAATGGGAATGGTCACTAGAAGCGGAACTACCCCAAATACTTGGCAGATAAGAAGGATGGCAAAGTGAACAACAGTATATTTGATATAGATGTTATTGATGTGTACTTTACTAGTGTTCATAGTAACCGCAAGGTATTTGATACCGGTTCAGTTTCTAAGATTAGTAACTCGAAACAGGGGTTGCAAAATGAACAGAGACTAGTTAAGGGCAAGGTGACGATGTGTGTTGGAAATGATTCCAAGGTTGATAAGATCACCATGGCACACTCCTTTTACCTTCGGGATTAGGGTTGAACCTAAACTAAATGTTATTTGGTGTTTGCATGAATATGATTGGATCATGTTTATTGCAATACGGTTGTTCATTTAAGTCAAAGAATAATTGTTGTTCTATTTACATGAATAAAACCTTCTATGGTCATACACTTAATATAAATGGTTTATTGAATCTCGATCGTAGTGATACACATATTCATAATATTGATGCAAAAAGATGAAAAGTTGATAACGATAGTGCAACATACTTGTGGCACTACCGTTTAGGTCATATTGGTGTAAAGCACATGAAGAAACTCCATGCCGATGGACTTTGGAATCACTTGATTATGAATCATTTGATGCTTGTGAACCATGCCTCATGGGCAAGATGACTAAGACTCCGTTCTCCAGAACAATGGAGCGAGTCACTAACTTATTGGAAATAATACATAACGATGTATGAGGTCTGATGAGTGTTGAGGCTCACGGCGGGTATCGTTGTTTTCTAACCTTCACAGATGATTTGAGCAGATATGAGTATATCTACTTAATGAAACACAAGTCTTAAACGCTTGAAAAGTTCAAAGAATTTCAGAGTGAAGTGGAGAATCATTGTAACAAGAAAATAAAGTTTCTACGATCTGATTGCGGAGATAACATATTTGAGTTACGAGTTTGTCCTTCAATTGAAACAATGTCGAATAGTTTCGCAACCCACGCCACTTGGAACACCGCAGCATAATGGTGTGTCCGAACGTCATAACCGTACTTTATTAGATATGGTGCGATCTATGATGTCTCTTACCGATTTACCACTATCGTTTTCAGGTTATGCGTTAGAGACAGCTGCATTCATGTTAAATAGGGCACCATCTAAAATCCGTTGAGATGACATCATATGAACTGTGGTTTAGCAAGAAACCTAAGTTGTCATTTCTTAAAGTTTGGGGTTGCGATGCTTATGTGAAAAAGTTTCAGATTGATAAGCTCAAACCCAAATCGGAGAAGTGTGTCTTCATAGGATACCCAAAAGAAACTGTTGGGTACACCTTCTGAGGGATTCCTGGATTAGGGGGTCTCTAGACAGCCGGACTATATCCTTTGGCCGGACTGTTGGACTATGAAGATACAAGATTGAAGACTTCATCCCGTGTCCGGATGGGACTCTCCTTGGCGTGGAAGGTAAGCTTGTAAATTTGGATATGTAGATCTCCTCCCTTGTGACCAACTCTGGGTAACCCTAGCCCCCCCCCCCAGTGTCTATATAAACCGGAGGGTTTAGTCCATAGGACAACACACAATAATACTATAGGCTAGCTTCTAGGGTTTAGCCTCTACGATCTCGTGGTAGATCACCTCTTGTAATACTCATATCATCAAGATCAATCAAGCAGGAAGTAGGGTATTACCTCCATCAGGAGGGCCTGAACCTGGGTAAACATCCTGTCCCCCGCCTCCTATTACCATCCGCCTTAGACGCACAGTTTGGGATCCCCTACCCGAGATCCGCTGGTTTTGACACCGACATTGGTGCTTTCATTGAGGGTTACACTATGTCATCATCATAAGGAGGGATGGCTCGGCTCGTTGTCAAGAACAACATCACCTTTGGGGGAGCCCTGGCTGTAGGCCAAACTCTCCGACTAGGCGGCTTCGTCTTGACCACCCGCTCGGCCGCTGCACCAACGATGACTTCTCGGGTCATCAAAAATAGCCTCCACATTGGCTCGAAATTCATCGGGCAGATGGATCCAATGGAGCTCTCCTCTTTGAATGAGCTCTTGGATCACATCGCCACTCTGGGAGTCGCTACGGACTATGATCGGATTGGGCTTAAACCTGACCAAAGGGAGATTAACTCTCCGCCGGTCACCCATCAGATAGCGGTGGTGGAGGAGCAATGTGGCGATTCTTCCTCTATCCTGAGGACAAACTATGAACGCATTCTCGAGCTCTCCGAGCTGGATACCCGTCCACGGGAGGACATCGCCCTAACCCTGAACCTAGAATCAAGCAGGATGCCGAACCCGCGGGGAAACATCCCGGAGCCCGAACTTCCAAGATCGGAAACTCCCCCCCTGGGTCTCAGATTGGGTGAAGGTCTGGACTTAAATCCACCCACACACCCAGATATAAACGATCTATCCCACATTAGGCAAGAGCCCCAAGAGATAGTACATCACTATTGGGCCAGATTCCTCCTTGTATTGAACAAGGTCAAGGACTGTCGCGAGGAAGACGCAATTTCGTTCTTTTGCAACAATTGCACGCACAAGGGAATCCTCAACACCATAAGTCATCGTGACATAGCACACTTTGCTGACTTGGCGGCCTTAGTACAGAAGTACTGTGCGATGGAAAGTGCCTGGAAAACCCAAACAAAATTTTGGGATAATCCGGCTTTGACAAAACCCCTAGTCCGAACTAAAAGGGTGCACTCTGATAAGTCGCCCGACTCAATTACAAAGAAGCAAAAGCCCACTACAGGGCGTGGAACCGTATTGGAGGCATCGCTTAATGAGCCCTACAAAATTCATAGTACAACGGATACCATACCAACACACAGCCTTAGAGCATGTGGGTACTCTGGCAGGTGGCCAAGAGCAGCGAGCATCTCCTCAGTCAAAACACCGTAGAGCACCATCCCGTGGATAACAATACAGTATTGACAGTCTTCGAGACCTTCGCCTCAAATAATAGGCGTAAGCGATCACTCCGCAGCCTTGCCAAAGTCTGCCACGTGGCAGCAATAAATCCATGGAGCAACACGGCTATCACCTTCAATGCCAGCGACGAACCTAAATTCCAAACAGCCCGAGCACCAGCCGCCTTGGTCCTCAGTCCAATTGTGGACGACTTTCGGCTTACTAAAGTGCTCATGGACGGCGGCAGCCAATTAAACATCATTTATGAGGAGACTCTTCAAAAATGGAAATAGACAGAAACCGTATTGAGCAAAGCAGCACGACCTTCCAAGGAATCATCTCCAGTCGGGAGGCACGTTGCGCTAGGAAAATCACACTAGATGTGGTATTTGGCACTCCGGTGAATTACATATCCAAAGAAATTACATTCCAAGTGGCCCCGTTCAGTAGCGGATACCACGCCCTTCAAGGGAAGGAGGCATTCACGATCTTCCAAGCCATACCCCATTACGGGTACATGAAGCTCAAAATGCCCGGGCCCAATGGAATCGTCACTCTAGCTAGTGATCCGGACATAGCACTCTGCGTCGAGAACAAAACAGTCGCACTGGCCCTCGAGGCATTATCCAAAGCCCTTGCGGCGGAGGAATTAACTGCACTGCCCTCCACAGTGGACAGGGACGACGTGATACTCGACAAAAGATCCAAGTCCACCTCTTTTAAACCAGCGGATGAAATAGTCAAATTCCAGGTCCATCCAACGGACCCCACAAAAATAGCATCCATCGGGGCACAGTTAAACCCCGCTGTAGACGTCGTACTATGGGAGTTCCTGCGCGAGAATTGGGACATATTTGCCTGGCATCCTTCAGACATGTCAGGAATCCCACGCAGGCTGGCCGAGCATAGGCTTAACATTCTAAAGGGATTCAAGCCGGTCAAGCAGACTCTTCAGCGTTTCTCCGAACCTAAACGACAAGCCATGGGAGAGGAGCTAGCCAAGTTACTAGAGGCCGGATTCATTAGAGAAATAACACATCCGGATTGGCTAGCAAACCAAGTAATGGTACCAAAGAAGGACAATTCCTGGCGCCTATGCGTCGACTTCAAGGACCTTAATAAAGCTTGCCCAAAGGATCCCTTCCCCCTCCCTCGCATCGATCAAATTATCGACGTCACCGCAGGACACGACTCATTGTGCTTCCTCGACACATATTGAGGTTACCACCAAATTAAGATGGCGGAGTCCGATCAAGCCGCAACGACATTTATCACTCCATACGGCCCCTTCTGTTTTAACACAATGCCCTTCGGGCTCAAAAACGTTGGCACAACGTATCAATGCATGATTCAGACATATCTAGAAAAGCAGATCGGCAAAACAATGGAGGCATACATAGATGATGTGGTCATTAAAACCAGACACGTCGACTCCTTAATAGACGACTTGAGGCTCAAGTTCGACAATCTCCGAACATACGACATTAAGCTCAATCCAG
Organism: Triticum aestivum; assembly: GCF_018294505.1. Classification (NCBI taxonomy): domain Eukaryota; kingdom Viridiplantae; phylum Streptophyta; class Magnoliopsida; order Poales; family Poaceae; genus Triticum; species Triticum aestivum. The sequence goes on along the minus strand of NC_057806.1, from coordinate 73,769,163 downwards.
AAAAATGCGTTTTTGACGGACCCGCCGAAAAGCTCCTGGGCTTCATCATCTCCAGTAGAGGAATTGAAGCAAATCTGGCTAAAATCCGAGCTCTGTCACAGTTGGCTATCCCAATTGACCTCAAGCAAATCCAGAAGTTAACTGGATGTGTGGCGGCCTTAAGCTGCTTTATCTCCTGATTAGGAGAAAAGGACACTACTTTCAAGAGAGTTCAATTACGGTGGCCTCAGAAGTACCACTCAACGACATAATAAACAACCGCGATGCCACGGGTCGGATTGCCAAATGGGCTATCGAGCTCCTCCCATTTGACATAACATATAGACCACGGCGAGCCATTAAGTCGCAGGTACTGGCTGATTTCGTCGCCGAGTGGACAGAAGCCGAACTCCCTAAAGAGTATGGCGCGTACTCCAATTGGATCATTCACTTTGACGGCTCTAAAATGCTGGCTGGTCTGGGGGCTGGCGTCATCCTGACGTCCCCCACTGGAGATACAGTCCAATACGTACTCCAAATACTATACACAGGCTCCAACAATGCAGCCGAATACAAGGCCCTATTACATGGTCTCCGGATGGCAGTCTCCATGGGCATTCAACACCTGGAGGTGCGTGGGGACTCAAACCTCACAATATCTCAAATAGATGGAGACTTTGATGCCAAGGATCCGAAAATGGCGGCATATCGCAACGCCGTCCTTACAATGTCAGCTCGGTTCGAGGGGCTTGAATTCCACCATGTGGCTCGGGAAAACAATCAGGCGGCGGATATCCTCGCCCGTATCGGCCCTAAGCGCGATCCTGTCCCACCTAACATCTTCTTGGAAAGGCTTTTTAAGCCATCCATGGTATGGGAAGGGGACACCGGTAACAATAGTCCGGACCCGGCCACAACACCATATACCGAACACTCTGACACAATCGAAGGCTCTACCATCGAAATAACATCTTTTGCCCACGTGATAATGGCCGTCATCTCCCCGTGGACAGAACCATTCCTGGCCTACCTAACCAGGCAGAAACTACCCCAGGACCAAAATGAGGCACGCTGCATAGTGCGGCGATCTAAAGCCTACAAGGTCCATGAGGGAGAGCTTTATAATAAAAGCACTATCGGAGTCCTTCAAAGGTGCATCTTCGAAGAGGAAGGGCGGAAGCTTTTGGCAGAAATCCATGCTGGACTCGGTGGCCACCATGCTGCAGCTCGGGCCCTTGTAAGCAAGGCCTTCCGTACAGGTTTCTATTGGCCTACGACCCGAGCAGTGATATGTCCATTTTGTATCATGCTTTTATATCGATATTTATTGCATTATGGGCTGTTATTACACATTATGTCACAATACTTATGCCTATTCTCTCTTATTTTACAAGGTTTACATAAAGAGGGAGAATCCAGCAGCTGGGATTCTGGGCTGGGAAAGGATCAAATATTAGAGACCTATTCTGCACAGCTCCAAAATTCCTGAAACTTCACGGAAGACGTTTTCAGAATATATAAAAAATACTGAGTGCAAGAAGTTCACCAGGGGGGCCACACCCTGCCCACGAGGGTGGGGCGCGCCCTACACCCTGGGCACGCCCCCTACCTCGTGGTCCCCCTGGTGGCCCTCCAATGACCATCTTATGCTATATGAAGTCTTGCGATGAGGGAAAAATCATAAGCCATCTTCTCGGACGAAACTCCGCCGCCACGAAGCGGAACCTTGGCGAAACCAATCTAGGGCTCTCGCGGAGCTGTTCTGCCGGGGAAACTTCCCTCCAGGAGGGGGAAATCATCGCCATCATCATCACCAACGCTCCTCTCATCGGGAGAGGGCAATATCCATCAACATCTTCGCCAACACCATCTCCTCTCAAAACCATAGTTCATCTCTTGTATCCAATTCTTGTCTCCAAGTCCGGGATTGGTACCTATGGGTTGCTAGTAGCATTAATTACTCCTTGTAGTTGATGCTAGTTGGTTTAATTGGGAGAAGTCTTGCTATTAGTAGTCATGTGAATTGGAACATGAATATGCTTTGTGAGTAGTTATGTTTGTTCCCGAGGACATGGGAGAAGTCTTGCTATTAGTAGTCATGTGAATTTGGTATTCGTTCGATATTTTGATCAGATGTATGTTGCCTCTCCTTTGGTGGTGTTATGTGAATGTAGACTACATAACACTTCACCATTATTTGGGCCTAGAGGAAAGCATTGGGAAGTAATAAGTAGATGATGGGTTGCTAAAGTGACAGAAGCTTAAACCCTAGTTTATGCGTTGCTTCGTAAGGGCCTGATTCGGATCCATATGTTTGATGCTATGGTTAGGTTTACCTTAATACTTTTGTTGTAGTTGCGGATGCTTGCAATAGAGGTTAATCATAAGTGGGATGCTTGTCCATGTAAGGACAGCACCCAAGCACCGGTCCACCCACATACCAAATTATCAAAGTACCGAACGCGAATCATATGAACGTGATGAAAACTAGCTTGACGATATTCTCATGTGTCCCCGGGAGCGCTTATCTCTATATAAGAGTTTGTCCAGGCTTGTCCTTTGCTACAAAAAGGATTGGGCCACCTTTCTGCACTTTATTTACTTTTGTTACTTCTTGCTCGTTACAAATTATCCTATCAAAAAACTATCTGTTACCACTTATTTCAGTACTTGCAGAGAATACCTTGCTGGAAACTGCTTATCATTTCCTTCTGCTCCCCGTTGGGTTCGACACTCTTACTTATCGAAAGGACTACGCTAGATCCCCTATACTTGTGGGTCATCAAGCAGATGCACATGATCTGGTCCAACGTTGCGTCGGTTGCCAGCTTCTTGCAAACCAAAGCCATATGCGGCCTACCGCTCTCCAAAAAATCCCCATTACTTGGCCCTTTGCGGTCTAGGGGCTTCATATGGTCGGACCCCCAAAGGAGGAACCCATAAGAAAAAATACTTACTGGTCATGGTGGATAAATTTACCAAATGGATAGAAGCCAAACCCGTTAAAACGGCTGAATCCGGACCGGTAATAGACTTCATATCTGGGGTTGTACACCGTTATGGTATCCCCCACAGCATCATCACTAACAACGGTACGGACTTTACAACTGACGAGGTCAAACTTTGGTGCAGCAACATGGGCATCAAGCTCGATTATGCTTCTGTCTATCACCCGCAAACTAACGGTCAAGTCGAGCAAGCAAATGGTCTTATCATGAGTGGAATTAAACCCAGATTAGTGCGGTCCTTAAAGGAATCAAACATGCACTAGGTAGAGGAGCTCGACTCCGTACTATGGGGGCTGCGGACCACACCGAATCGCACTACCGGATACACACCGTTTTTATGGTGTACTGCGTAGAGGTAGTTCTGCCTTGTGACATAATTCATAACTCACCTCGAGTGCACATGTATGAAGAAAAAGAGGCCGAGCTCGATCGGCAGGACAGTTTGGACGCCCTGGAGGAGGAGCACGACGTTGCAAAAGCCCTGTCAGGTTTCGGGTTCCGGCAGACCCTTGAGGTTCAAACACTAGGGTGCGCATGGAGATCTCTCCCCTACCGATCTACGTTCAATCTTCTCGTGTGAACTAAGATGAAAATGATGAACAACAAAGAGACACGAGGTTTATACTGGTTCGGGCCACCGTTGTGGTGTAATACCCTACTCTAGTGTGTGGTGTGGTGGATTGCCTCTAGGGCTGATGATGGATAGTACAAGGGAAGAATAGCCTCGTGAGAGGTGTTCTTGAGATGGTGTGATGAACTGCTAGGGTGAGTTCAGTCGCCTCTTCCTCTCTCTCTCTGATATGGTTATCCCAGATTTCTAGCTGTCCCCTCCTCCTATGGTGGCTAGCTCTATTTATAGAGGCCCTGGGCCTCTCCCCAAATAATGAGCGGGAAGGGCGCCAAAAATTGGCCATTTCGAAGGGGAGCATCTAGTACAAGTTATCCTGACCAAAGGTGGTCTTCGGCTGCCAAAAGCACTGGCGATGACACAATCTTGGGCTCCACGGTGACCTCCGTGCTGCCATCCGGCTGGTCTTGGTATCGTTGCACCGGAATGGTAACCTTTGCCTGATGCCTTGGCCTGTGCTTGCCCCCTTTGCACCAATGGGGTAACAAGGACACTGCGCAGGCCGACGCCCGCCTGACGCCCACCTGGTCTCGATCGCCATGGCTTGCGTCACGGGTTCCTCGCAGGGTACCCCTGCCTTGATCTCTCCACATCCTCATGAGCCTGCCTGATGAGGCTGCCTCTGAGGAAGCTTCATGTTGTCCGCCCCGCAAGGCGTGGCCCCTCGCGAGGGTCTTGAGCTTGAGCTGATAAAGATGGGCCATGCTGGGCCCCCGCTTGAGCCACGCCGTAGGCCGTAGGTAGGCAAGTCTAGGGACCCCCGTTCCCAGAACGCCGACAAGCCCATTCTGCATTCTATCAGCAACAGGCTCGAAAGTATCAAAGCAGAGAAGTACGGGCCAAAACCTATAACGTTGGCAAACTAGTTCTACGCCTGCCGGAGAAGAAAAAGAACAAGCTCAAGCCCAAACGGGAAGGTCCCTTCATTATTAACCAGGTTCTGACCGGTGGAGTGTACCTTCTGCGGGATGCATCGGACAATCGACTCGAGCTAAACCCATGGAACGCAGCCAGACTCCGAAGATTCTACGCCTAGTGCCGAACTCTATGTTCGTCTCCTTACCCCCGTCAATTTTTTGCATATCTGCTATCTGTCTTTTCTCTCTTTCTCTCTTCTTTTTTCTTCTCCTCAAGGCCTTAAAAGGCTAACTTGTGTCTTGACTACACAATCTTGACGCGCTAACCGCGCTCATTATACCTGGGGGCTTCTTATACAGAAGCTTAATATAACTATTTTCTGGGCTTTATGCCCCACACATGTGTTATTCTTCCACATGTACCTTTTTTCGCCATTATATGCATCGATATGACTTAAGTTTTGGCCAAGCTGGTTTGCCTGGCTCTTGTATTTATGCCTTACGTTCCTGTTAATTCGGCTAGGGCATAAGGGGAGCACCTCTGCGATTGTTACTGCCGGGTCAGCCGGATGTGTACCTTAGACTGGGTGAAGCCGAAACCTAGCGTTCTGAAGGGAATATTCGGTTGGTGAACAAAAGATGAATTTTATTTATTTTGATACACGCCCCCAAATGTTTGTAGTCTGCGTCTCTTTTCGCAATTCGGACATGCACATTAGGGCATGTCTACCTAGGGAAAGGAACCCTTAACAGAACTATCCTCCCTGGAAGATGTTTCTTACTATCCATGTAATATAACATAGCTAGTTGGGTTCTTGTCTGTTCAAGCACTTATGACCCTACACCTGGTTTCCATGCATACCCCGGTTTTTACATAACCGAGCGGGTATTTGGATACACTCCGGCCTATCGGGTCCAGAGGTTGAAGCAAAAAGGTCCGCCATGACAAATGATTTACAATCCGGCTAGGGACATTATATATGTCACTTCAAGTACACAGTCCCTAAGACTGACTAAATTCTTTTTCTATACCACCCAATAGCTATCTAGCCTACAATCCTGTTGGGAATACTTTGCGGCTAATTCTACTTGGTCATACACCAAACTGACGGGGATCTCTTTCCCATCGGGCCCTATAGGCCCGACCTCGGCCATGTGGTTTGGGTCAGCTTTGGTATATCGCGTCTTCACCATGGCCCAGGCTTCCCTTGCACCTTGTCGACAGGCTGATATCTTCCATAATCAGAAGCGCCACCGAGCTCCCTTGAGCTTCTCTATAAGCTCCCCCATGCCTCCTGGCGGGGAGGCGGATGGACACAAGGCTTGGGCAATACCCTGCATCACATGTCGAACATGTTCGTGCAGTTGTGAGAGCCCTGGTAGAAGGTCACCCGCAGACCCGGGCATCTCCTCCGCGGGACGACCCGTCAGCATACCTGCTGACATAACTCTGTTAGCCGGCTTCTTCGACGAACTCTTTCAAAAGTTTGTTCAAGCACTTACTAAAAATGCCGCATCGAAGCCGCTTATTCTCCTTCACGGAGACCGCAAGCTGGGCTAGGACAACTTTCAGTTCCATGCCCTGTTGGATATTGGCGTCCTGGAGATTATTTTTCTCCTGCCTGACCCATGTAAGCACGCGCTCGCCGGCATTTAATTGTTGATTAGCACATTGCGAATCCTCTGGCATGGCCTCCGGATTCACTCCGGAGTCATCTGCAACATCTATTGTTAGATTTGCATGCATGCCACATACTATTTGGTACCTGTCATTCTTTGCAATGGAAACAAGTGTTACCAGAGGGGGCCTTCTCGGACTCCTTCAACGCGGCAACCACGGCCCGTAGCTGGGCTTTGCACTCTTCCACCTCTTGAGACAATTGGGTATTCTTCTCTGTAAGAACCTGCACAAATAATGATCCTTAAATCAGTTGTGTCAACTGTTTCAAGTCTCATGGGCTACTGATATATTTAATCGTCATATTTTCTTACCCGTATATCCTTTACATACTGGTCCGTGGCTCTGGTAGGACCGTTTTGAGCAGCACGGATGTACGCGTCTCCTGAGTTGAAGGCATCGAACGCCTCTTGGGAGAAACTAGCGTCATGGAGTACGGCCCGGCGACGCCTGTGATTCATGGCGCTCTCCACTTTGGAAATTGTAGCGGATAGTCTGTCCGCATCCTCTATAGGAGGATCATCTAGCGTTCGCCCCATGTTAGATTCCGCCTCTATGTCCGGCCCTGGAGCCCGACTGGTGGAGGCGTGATCGACAACCTCTCCGGATATAGTCTGGCGAGTGTTTTTCCTACTAGGAAACATGGACGTCATTATATTTTAAGAAATACGAAAACCACGGAGCGAGGTTCTGTATCATACCTCTGCGCCGGCGTCTCAGTCCTGACCGCCTTCATTTTTAGCCTACCCAGCTTGGGTGTCCCTTGTTGGCGAGTCACTGCGGGTTCGGCATGACGACCCGAGGTCCTTCCCTGTAAAACACCATATGTGTACGGTAGGTGAAGTGCATAAAAGGGGATCCTTCTCGGAAGTTGGGACTCTGGTTTTTCTTACATGCGATGCAGGAAGTAGCCCAGGATAGTCGGCTATGATGGCCACCATGGCATCATCACAGCTCAATTGATTGAATGTCCTATCGATCAGCTCCACAAATATGTCCGGATCCTCTTCGAGTCCGGGATCGAGGGCCCGGTCAGGGTCCTCCGGTTGTGGAGGTGGGCTGTTGACCTCCCTTACAGCTTTTCGCAGTTCCTGCCATGAAACGGCAAGGTGAGTATTTGTGACAAAGAATGCGGGAAGGTTGGGAGTAAAAAGTGACAGCTCACCCAGCTTGGAGGGTTGTACATGGAGAATCCATCCCGTGGCTTAATACGGATGAACTCCTCTTCCTCTCCCTTCAACAAATCAGACAGAATTTTTGCTAGAGCAGCAACTGAGTCCGGTCCCTTACGCCCGCTACGGGTGGCATCATCTTCCCCGTTAAAGCGCCACATGGGGTGCCCTCGATATTGAAGTGGTTGCACCCCCTGCATTATACATATTGACATAACCTCGATTCTTGTTAGTCCTGATTGAGCCAGCACTTTTATCTGGGCCATCAGGTAAAGGACTTCTCCGTTATCTTCCTCCTGAGGGCTCCGTGGGCGCCAGCTTCAGCGTTTCTTCAAAGGGGCGTTGTCGAACTTGGGAAGACCCATCCGAATAGGATCTGGAAGGGGGACGTCGTCCATGTAAAACCACTCCGAAGGCCAGTCTTCGGACGTATTCTTCGGGGTACTGGACAGGTATCCGGTCCCGGCGATGCGCCATATTTTGGCTCCGCCCACTTGATATATTGACCCCTTCTGTGTACGGGGCACAAAGCAGAATAGCCTCTTCCATAGCTCGAAATGAGCTTCACAGCCCAGAAACATCTCACAAAGGGCAACATAACCAGCGATGTGTAATATGGCAGCGGGGGTGAAATTATGCAACTGGAGGCCATAAAACTCCAGGAGTCCGCAGAGGAACGGATGGATTGGAAATCCAAGTCCCCTTAGTAAATAAGGGACAAGGCTTACCCGCTCCCCCTTGGGGGGATTGGGGAAGCTCTCCGCTTGCTCCCCACCATTATAGGTGGCGAGCCCGGCTCGAACGGGGACCATACATGCTAGAGGGAGAAATCCCTGGGTCTGTAACTCTACTAATTGGATGTGTAGGACGGAACACTTCTCCCAATCACCAGGCTTAGGGCTACGGGAGCGGGAGGAGGAGCTGCGATGGCCGGCCATGTTGGAATGGATTTTTCCGAGCGCGCACCGATGGATACCCGCCGTGGGAGGATGGTGTGGTCTGGATCCATGAATCCCCGTCTCTTTAATAGACAGTTTACTTACATGGCAAGGGTGGCTAATGTAAAAATGCCCTGGCTCCTCGCATTCGCTCGACATGTGGAAGATAGACCTTATTGGGTGCGGAAGCCAAGAAGTGCAACATTTATGGGGAGCCATACACTACTTAGCGGATATTCGAAATTTGGAGAAGAACCCGCCTTGCAATGCCGAAGACAATCTGCGCGCCGGACTCGTCGTCATTGAAGCCTGGTTCGGGGGCTATTGAGGGAGTCCTGAATTAGGGGGTCTCCGGACAGCCGAACTATATCCTTTGGCCGGACTGTTGTACTATGAAGATACAAAATTGAAGACTTCGTCCCGTATCTGGATGGGACTCTCCTCGGCGTGGAAGGCAAGCTTGGCAATACAGATATGTAGATCTCCTCCTTGTAACCGACTCTGTGTAACCCTAGCCCCCTACGCTGTCTATATAAACCGGAGGGTTTAGTCCGTAGGACAACACACAATCATACCGTAGGCTAGCTTCTAGGGTTTAGCCTCTACGATCTAGTGGTAGATCAACTCTTGTAATACTCATATCATCAAGACCAATCAAGCAGGAAGTAGGGTATTACCTCCATCGAGAGGGCTCGAACCTGGGTAAACATCATGTCCCCCGCCTCCTATTACCATCCGCCTTAGACGCACAGTTCGGGACCCCCTACCCGAGATCCCCCGGTTTTGACACCGACACCTTCTATCACAGATCCGATGGCAAGATCTTTGTTGCTAAGAATGAATCATTTCTAGAGAAGAAGTTTCTCTTGAAAGAAGTGAGTGGGAGGAATGTAGAACTTCCTGAGGTAATTGTACCTTCTCCCGAATTGGAAAGTAGTTCATCACAGAAATCAGTTCTTGTGATTCCTACGCCAATTAGTGAGGAAGCTAATGATGATGATCATGAAACTTCAAATCAAGTTACTACCGAACCTCGTAGGTCAACCCGAGTATGGTCCGCACCAGAGTGGTACAGTAATCCTTTTTGGAAGTCATGTTACTAGACCATGACGAATGTACAAACTATGAGGAAGCGATGATGAGCCCAGATTCTGCGAAAAGGCTTCAGGCCATGAAATATGAGATGGGACCCATGTATGAGAACAAAGTGTGGACTTTGGTTGGCTTACCCGATGAATTTTCACAAAAGGTTTTCGACAAGTTCAAGATGTTGACTACGATGAGATTTTCTCACTCATAGCGATGCTTAAGTCCGTCCGAATCATGTTAGTAATTGGCACATTTTATGAAATCTGGTAAATGGATGTCAAAACTGCATTCCTTCATGGATTTATTAAAGAAGGGTTGTTTATGATGCAACAAGAAGGTTTTGTCAATCCTAAAGGTGCTAACAAAGTGTGCAAGCTCCAGCGATCCATCTCTAGACTGGTGCAAGCATCTCGGAGTTGGACTATATGCTTTGATAAAGTGATCAAAGCATATGTTTTTATACAGACTTGCGGTGAAGCCTGTATTTACAAGAAAGTGAGTGGGAGCACTACAAACTTTCTAATAAGTATATTTGAATGACATATTGTTGATCGAAAATGATGTAGAATTTTCTGGAAAGCATAAAGGAGTGTTTGAAATGAGTTTTTCAAAGAAAGACCTCGGTGAAGCTACTTACATATTGAGCATCAAGATCTATAGAGATAGTTCAAGACGCTTGATATATTTTTCAATGAGTACATACCTTGACAAGATTTTGAAGTAGTTCAAAATGGAATAGTCAAAGAAGGAGTTCTTGCATGTGTTGCAAGGTGTGAAGTTGAGTAAAGACTCATAACCCGACCATGGCAGAAAATAGAAAGAGAATGAAAAGTCATTCCCTATGCCTCAGCCATAGGTTCTATAAAGCATGCTATGCTGTGTACCAGACCTATTATGTACCTCACCAAGAGTTTGGCAAGAGGGTACAATAGTGATCTAGGAGTTGATCACTGGACATCGGTAAAAATTATCCTTAGTTGAATAAGGATATGTTTCTCAGTTATGGAGGTGACAAAAACTTGGTCGTAAAGAGTTACGTCGATGCAAGTTTTGACAACGATCTGGATGACTCTGAGTCTCAATCTGGATGCATATTGAAAGTGGGAGTAGTTTGCTAGAGTAGCTCCGTGCAGAGCATTGTAGACATAGAATTTTTTTGCAAAATACATACGGCCCTGAAGGTAGCAGACCCGCTGACTAAATTTCTCTCACAAGCAAAACATGATCACTCTTTGAGTGTTAATCACATAGCAATGTGAACTAGATTATTAACTCTAGTAAACCCTCTGGGTATTAGGCACATGGAGATGTGAACTAATCACATAAAGATGTGAAATATTTCGTTAAATCACATGATGATGTGAACTAGATTATTGACTCTAGTGCAAGTGGGAGACTAAAGGAAATATGCCCTAGAGGCAATAATATAGTTATCATTTATATTTCCTTATATCATGGTAAATGTTTATTATTCATCCTAGAATTGTATTAACCGGAAACTTAGTACATGTGTGAATACATAGACAAACAGAGGGTCCCTAGTATGCCTCTACTAGACTAGCTCATTAATCAAAGATGGCTAAGTTTCCTATCCATAGACATGTGTTATCATTTGATGAACGGGATCACATCATTAGAGAATAATGTGATGGACAAGACCCATCCATTAGCTTAGCACTATGATCGTTTATTTTATTGATATTGCTTCCTTCGTGACTTATACATGTTACTATGACTATGAGATTATGCTACTCCCGAATACTGGAGGAACACCTTATGTTCTATCAAACGTCACAACCTAACAGCGTGATTATAAAGATGCTCTAAAGGTGTCTCCGATGGTGTTTGTTCAGTTGGCATAGATCGAGATTAGGATTTGTCACTCCGTGTTTCGGAGAGGTATCTCTGGGCCCTCTCGCTAATGCCCATCACTATGAGCCTTGCAAGAAATGTGAATAAGGAGTTAGTCACGGGATGATGCATTATGGAACGAGTAAAGAGACTTGCCGGTAACGAGATTGAACTAGGTATCAGGATGCCGATGATCAAATCTCAGGAAAGTAACATACTGATGACAAAAGGAACAACGTATGTTGTTATGCGGTTTGACCGATAAAGATCTTCATAGAATATGTAGGAGCCAACATGAGCATCTAGGTTCCGCTATTAGTTATTGACTGGAGATGTGTCTCGGTCATGTCTACATAGTTCTCGAACCCGTAGGGTCCGTACACTTAACGTTCGATGACGATTTGTATTATGAGTTATGTGATTTGATGTACCGAACATTGTTCGGAGTCCCGGATGAGATCACAGACATGATGAGGAGTCTCAAAATGGTCGAGATGTAAAGATCGATATATTAGAATGCAATCACTACAAAAAAAGACACATCCGTGACATTTTGGGTTGAACGAAAAAAAATTCTGTCATACTTATGACACTTCTATGACGATAATTGTGACAAAACCCGGTATCATCATAGATGTGGTAGGCTCCAACCTCTATGACAAAAAATCATGATAGAAAATGGGCTTTTCGTCCTGGGCGGGCTGGAGAAACAGCTGCATGACATTCTTTGGGTCGTCCATGACAGAAAAAACCGTGGTAGAAGCGAGGGCGAGGAAAATTTTAGGGAGTTCCTGGTTACGGTGGGTGGTTGGGGGCCGAGCGATGCGCGTGTGTACGAGGCGTTGGGATCTAACTGAACCCAAGCGAGGCGTTGGGCTCTAACTGAACCCGAGAGATTGCACGGCAGGCTACGCGTTACTGAATCCGAGTGATTCCTTCGCTACTGCTGCTAACTGAAGCCGATCGATGCTTCCTCTGGATGAACAGTTGTAACATCCCAAATTTTCAATTTGGAATGTTATACATTAGGTCAACATGCATATCATATTTTATTTTGCTTTTGGTTTTGATCCTAGAAAATCCTAAGAAACTCAAGGACCCACGGAGAGAGTAGGGGATTTCGTTATATACATATTTGAGTTTTCTCAAAATTTGTAAACAGGATCATTTGATTTTATTTATTTTATCATCAATTATTTCTATTAGAAAAATATGAGAGAGGGAATAAAATGACTTTCCCAAAATATAGAAATATTGACGATTGAATAGAAAAATCAAATAAGATTTATTTTGGAGTTTTTCGGTATTTTTATTTGAATTTAGGAAAAATGTGTGTTTTTCAAAATTGCATTTAGGGCCCAGATAAATGTTCACTTTATCGGGCTTGATTTTAGAAACCCGGGAAAATTTATTTCTTGATTTGTGGAGTCTGTTTAGTATTTCTTTTTATTTTTCTTCCGAGTGGAATTATTTAAAAAAAACGCGGAACCGACTATGGGCCGTACTCGGCCAGGACTCCCTGGCCGGGGCCTTTATAAGGCGCTGCCCTGGGCCCGAGAGAGCCCAGCCGCCGAAACCCTAACCCTTGGCCAGCCCCAGCCCCGCCGCCCCCGCAGCCGCCGCCGCCACCGCCAGCCGCCGCCGCCCCGCCGCCGACCCGCCGGAGCGCCGCGCCGCCTGAGGTTCCCCGCCGCCTCGACTTCCATGCCGTTTTAAAAAAAATTTGTTCGTCGTTTTCTTTTTCATCGGATTTTTCCGCGATTATTTTCTGATCGCGATTTCTGATCCGATTTTTGTTTTAGTATAACTTTTCGCTCGTTTATCAGAATCAGGCGATTCAAGCGCCTGGAGTTTCGTCTCGAAACCCTCTTTCCGAATAATCAACTTAAACAAGTTTTTGCTACTGTAAAATTTGACTTAGATCCAGATTACTAGAACGAAGTTGTTTTCTTCGCCATTTGATTTCTTTTGCTTCGTCCGATTTGATTCTTTTTGCAAACCAGGGTTCTTAAGTTGAACTTTCTGGTTAGATCTTCTATTTGAGTTTTACCTGTGCATTATATGAGTACTTATTGTATGCTTGTTTGTTTGTCTGCGATAGAATACCCGGAGTGCGCCGCCTGTTACTTTGAATCTCTAGGTTTCGCGGATCATCAACAAGGCAAGTAACACTTTGATCATATCTTTTTCTACAACCCAGTTTTATTGCATTAGATCAATCCTCACACATTGCATCATTAGGATCTAATTAAATTGTGGGATGGGAAGTAGATGAGGTAGTACCTATTACCTGTTTATTATCAAACCTTTGGGAGTTACTTCTACATTTGCTTATTATGCCATGCTATGCTAGTAGACATGGATTGGGTGAGTGATATCCATGAAAGATGTGAGATTGTTAATTAATGGTTTATCTAAGGTGGCAACCTAACACACATCTGGGTGGATTGAGGCACCTGGGTATTCCAGGACTTGCCTGTTTTTCTTTTGGACCGCCACCCAGGCTCAAAGGGATCATGAGATTATTCATACTAGAAACTTCCGTGTGCAGCCACAAGCCATTATGGGCTCTGGCATAGTTGATTAAGTCGTGCGAACTCTTACAGGGTAGACCAGCAGATGTAGGGGAAAGTAGGTGTACCGGTCTATCCATCGTAAGGTGCTAGCGCTTCTGAAAGACTGTGTCTCGGTCATCCGTCTTCTCAAACACCATGTAGTGCGAGAAAACAAATGGAGGCAATCGAGTCTTGTGGGGAAAAGTGCGCAAACCTCTGCAGAGTGTAACAAACTAATCATGGTTAGCCGTGTCCCCGGTTATGGACATCTTGAGTATCTAGTACTTGGATTATCATGCGAATCTCAACATGTTACTCTAAAGTTAATTTTGTTGGGTTAATGATGCTTAATTGGGATTGAGAATGCTGTCAACCATTCTCAATGTTTAACAACCACCATGATAGTAATTAAATTTATTCCTTTGAAGTAGGAAAAAAATTGGCTTTACGCAAAAACAGTAACCATAGAGCTTTCCACCAGCCAAATATGCATATAGTATAGTTGTTGCATTCCATTACTCTCTATGTGTTACCTTGCCAGCATATTCCATGTGCTGACCCGTTTTCAGGCTGCAATGTTAATGTTGCAGACTTTTCAGACGACGATTAAGGAGTTTTTAGGTCGTGGTTCTATACTCAGTGATGCTGTTGGAGTTGATAGACTCATTTATCTTCCAAGCCTTCTGCTGTTATCGTTATTAGATGGCCTTAGACCATGTTTATTGTAATAAGTTCTCTTTCGAGACACTCGATGTAATAAGTGTGTGATTGCTACTCTGCTATAAATCCTCCAAGTACTGTGTGGTGTCAGCATTACTGATCCAGGGATGACACCGGAGCACAGAGATTAGACTGTTTGAGGTCTAGTCGCTACAGAGATGGTATCAGAGCACACGCTGACTGTAGGACACGACCACTAAGCTAAAAGACCTAGATCACTGCCCACTCTCTTCTCCTCTGACTTCTCATCTTTTCTACTCTTTAGGATGGCGGATGTAAGGAACAAGTTCACACAACCAGATGAAGATACACCCTTTGGACGCCACTTTTAGGAAGTTACTAGATACCTGAACATAGGAATACCAAGCTTCACGGGAACCAACAATGCCACTTTACCTGAAGAAGAGAGCTGGATGATTCAAGTTCAAGTTCCAGGAAGAAAGTTCATGCCAGTCACTGAGCCCATAGAGTTTTCTTTTGATGCACCAACTTGGAGTCTAGGAAAGAGTATGGTAGCTCACATCGCCATGGGACGCATTGGAGAAGTCTACCGCAAGGATCTCAAGGATACTATCTACCAGATTTGTGGGCGCCGAGATGAACACTGGGAGATGATCAGCACCAGGAAAGATGGGTCAATTGCAGCTTTTATTCAGGAGTTAAATCAGCACATTCGACGACAGGAGAATCAGATGTGCGCCGACATGATAGATCTGAAGAAGGCTAAGACTAGAATCAAGGAACTGGAGGAAGAACTCAAGGCTACACGCGAGGATTATGAAGAAGAAATTGAAGTATTGGTGGAGAAGAATGACGATCTGATCAAGAAGATTGGAATATTTATGGGAGGCCCGACACCAGTAGATGAAGACGAAGAACCCAAGGAGATTAGCCCGGAAGACTATATCATAATCGACGGCACCGACTCGGAAGCAGATAGTAGCGATGATGACTATGTTGATGAAGCAGGAGTAGATATCATGGAGTCTACAACCTTAGAATATTTCTAGTAGACCACCTCATCAGTAGTAGTAGTCCACCATGTAAATATAGTAGTCCGAACACTTTGCGATAGTTAGATCGATTGTATGTCCTTGTTTGATTGATTGAAGTGAATTGTTTGCTTTTGCCTCATGTGCATATGGGTAGTGTTTTCTCTTTAGACCCCCTCTATTCTTATATCTCATCTTTTCTAAACCCTCAGACGCCTCCGAGACGTGATCCCGGATTTACCTTTCCGCCGGAGCTCACCCAGTTGATCCAGCAACAGAACACCTTGATGCAGTTGCTAGTTCAGAATCAGAATCAGGGGAACAACAGCAACCCACCACCACCACCACTTGTTGACCACTTAGCCCGTTTTCTTAGACTGAATCAGTAGCACCGAGCCGATAGTAGCAGATGATTGGCTCCGCAAGATAGCTAGGGAGTTGACCACAGCAGGATGCACAGATGCGGAGAAGGTTAAGTTTGCCACACATCAGTTAGAAGGACCCGCAGCATCCTGGTGGAAGAATTTCACAGCCACCTTCCCAGTCGACACTGTCACATGGGACCAGTTTCAGCAGGCTTTCCGTACTGCCCATGTTTCAGCAGGAGCAATGGCCAGGAAGAAGCGTGAGTTTCGTAACTTGTGCCAAGGAGGATGGACAGTTGGCCAATATGTGGAGGAGTTTAGTAAGCTAGCACGTTATGCCCCAGATGATGTTGCTACGGATGCAGCTAAGCAGGAGAAATTCCTTGAAGGACTGAATGATGAGTTGAGTATGCAGTTGATGGTAGCCACCTTCAACAACTACCAGGAGTTGGTAGATCGTGCTCTTATGATTGAAGGGAAGCAGCAGCAAATTGAGAACCGCAAGAGGAAGTATGGACAAGGAAAGTATAATTCAGGAGCTCAGTAGAAGCCACGTTTACCCCCTAGACCGGGAGGACATTTTCAGCATACCAATGGAGTAGGTAGCTCGCACAATCACAGTGGCACTAAGAATGGCAATGGGAATGGAGGAAGCAATGGCCAGAACCACAACACCCCATCAACCCCAGCCAAGAAAGATCTGAGTCATGTCACCTGTTTCAAGTGTTCCAAGACCGGACATTTTGTTAATGAATGTCCTGAAGGCCAAAACGGCAATGGAAGCTCTGGAAAGAAGCCGAACCCTTTCAATAGGGGACAGGTGAACCACGTTAATGTGGAGGAGGTTGAAGCTCAGCCCGATGCAGTAATAGGTAAGTTTTTGGTTAAGTCATTTACTGCACTCGTTCTTTTTGATACTGGAGCATCACATTCATACATATCAAGGGGATTTGTGGAAAAGTATAGCCTGCCCACTAGGATTCTCAAAACACCTATGCTAGTAAGCTCACCAGGAGCAGAGTACATGGCTAGTCAAGGATGTTTTCAAGTGCCATTAAGTATAGGAAGGCATGTTTTCCCAACGGATTTAATTATTCTGGAATCCCAAGGATTGGATGTGATATTAGGCATGGATTGGTTATCAAAGTATGAAGGGAATATTGAGTGTGCTAGTAAGTCAATTTTGCTTACCACACCAGAAGGGAGAAGGATCAAGTATGTATCCCGACATGAACCAAACAGGACACAAGTAAATTCCTTATCAGGAGTTGTGCAGGAGGAAGTACCAGTGGTAAAGGATTTTCCTGACGTATTTCCCAAAGAGTTGCCAGGCATGCCAACGGATAGAGACATTGAGTTTTTGATTGAGCTTTTGCCAGGCACTGGGCCAATATCGAAGAGACCATATAGGATGCCAGCAAAGGATTTGGTGGAAATTAAGAAGCAGATTAAGGAGTTACTGGATAAGGGATACATTCGCCCAAGTTCTTCACCATCGGGATCGCCAGTACTTCTAGTGGAGAAGAAGGATGGATCGTTAAGAATGGTTGTTGATTATCAAGGATTGAACGAAGTAACAGTCAAAAACAAGTACCCACTACCAATGATCAATGATCTGTTTGATCGATTGCAAGGAGCTAAAGTGTTTTCCAAGATCGATTTGCGATCAGGATACCACCAGTTGAAGATTAGAGAACAGGATATTCCAAAGACAGCTTTTACCACAAGGGACGGGCTGTATGAGTATACCGTTATGTCATTTGGACTGACTAACGCGCCTGCCTATTTTATGAACATGATGAACAAAGTGTTTATGGAGTTTTTGGATAAGTTCGTCGTAGTGTTCATTGATGATATCCTGGTATATTCGAAGAATGAAGAGGAGCATAAGGAGCATTTGCGTTTGGTACTTGGAAAGCTCAGAGAACACCAATTATATGCCAAGTTCAGCAAATGTGAGTTTTGGTTGAAGGAAGTAGGATTCCTCGGACACGTTATATCCGGAGAAGGTATACCAGTAGATCCCGCTAAAGTTGAAACCGTGACCAAGTGGGAAGCCCCAACAACAGTTGGAGAGATTCGGAGTTTTCTTGGACTCACAGGATACTACCGGAGATTTATTGAGAATTTTTCAAAGATTGTGAAGCCTATGACGGAGTTGTTGAAGAAGGATACTGAGTTCAAATGGACTGAGGAGTGTGAGGCAAGTTTTCAGGAATTGAAGAACCGTTTGGTTACCTCACCAGTGTTGACTTTGCCAGATCGAACCAAGGATTATGTGGTGTATTGCGACGCTTCACGTCGAGCACTTGGAGCAGTGCTTATGCAGGAAGGGAGAGTTGTTTCGTATGCTTCACGACAACTAAAGCCTCACGAATTGAATTATGCCATGCATGATTTGGAGTTAGCAGCCGTAGTGCATGCATTGAAGACATGGAGACATTTCCTCATTGGAAATCATTGTGAGGTGTACACGGATCACAAGAGTTTGAAGTACATTTTCACGCATAAGGAGTTGAACCTCAGACAAAGGAGATGGTTAGAGCTCATCAAGGATTATGATATGAGATTGCATTATCATCCCGGGAAGGCTAATGTAGTAGCTGATGCATTAAGCCGCAAGAGCCATGTCAATACGTTAATGACGGAAGAAATACCCAAGGAGTTAACAGAAAAACTTCGTGAACTATGTTTGGAAATAGTTCCGAGAGGCTATGTAGCAGCACTAGAGATTCAGTCAACTTTGATGGATAGAATCAAAGAAGCTCAGAAAGCTGACAAGGAGATTGCTTCCATAAAGGAGAAAATGAGCCAAGGAAAAGCTAAAGGAGTTCGTGAGGATGAGCACGGCACCCTATGGTTTGAAGATCGTGTTTATGTACCCAATGACCCGGAGATCAGAAAGTTGATTCTGCAAGAGGCACATGATTCACCGTATTCGATTCACCCAGGAAATACCAAGATGTATTTGGATTTGAAGGATATTTTCTGGTGGACCGGAATGAAGAAGGATATTGCGGAGTATGTAGCAGTTTGTGACGTATGTCAGAGAGTAAAGGCAGAGCATCAGAAGCCAGCAGGATTGTTGCAACCATTGCCGATACCCGAATGGAAGTGGGATAAGCTAGGCATGGATTTTATCACGGGATTACCAAGGACTCGTTCAGGCTATGACTCGATTTGGGTTGTAGTTGATCGATTGACGAAGGTAGCTCATTTCATCCCAGTAAAGACCACTTACACCAGTGCTAAGTTGGCAAAGATATACATGACCAGGATCGTATGTTTGCATGGAGTTCCGAGGAGCATTGTATCAGATAAAGGAACCCAGTTTACCTCAAAGTTCTGGAAGCAGTTACATGAAACTTTGGGTACTAGGCTAGAATTTAGTACAACTTTTCATCCGCAGACAGATGGACAGACCGAGAGAGTCAGTCAGATTTTGGAGGATATGCTGAGAGCTTGTGCGCTAGATTATGGATCTAGTTGGGACAATAATTTGCCATATGCAGAATTTTCTTACAATAATAGCTATCAGACCAGTTTGAAGATGGCCCCTTTCGAAGCTCTGTATAGAAGGAGGTGTAGGACACCATTGTCATGGGACGAAGTTGGAGACCGCCAGTTGTTTGGACCAGATCTGATTAAAGAGTCTGAACAGAAGGTGAAGTTGATTCGCGATCGGCTCAAGGTAGCCCAGTCCAGGCAGAAGAGCTACGCAGATTCTAAACGCAAGGAGACGGTTTACGAAGTCGGAGATAGATCTTATCTTCGAGTATCCCCACTTCGAGGGATTAAGCGCTTTGGAGTTAAGGGGAAGTTAGCGCCACGATTTGTAGGGCCATATCGAGTTTTGGAGCGTATGGGAGAAGTGGCCTATAAGTTGGAATTGCCAGAAGGATTGACATGAGTTCATGATGTGTTCCACGTTTCTCAGTTGAAGAAGTGTCACGCAGAGATGGCTGACATACCTTTGAGAGACACGGTCCATTAGAAGCAATTCAGTTGGATAACAATTTGACCTATGAAGAGAAACCAGTCAAGATTCTCGAGTTTGCCAGCCGAGTCACTCGCAGCAAGGTTATCAAGTTTTGCAAAGTTCAGTGGAGCCACCACATGGAGGATGAAGCCACCTGGGAGCGAGAGGAAGATTTGCTCAAGGACCACCCTCACCTATTTTCTAGCCAACCCGAATCTCGAGGGCGAGATTCATCTTAAGGGGGGTAGGTTTGTAACATCCCAAATTTTCAATTTGGAATGTTATACATTAGGTCATCATGCATATCATATTTTATTTTGCTTTTGGTTTTGATCCTAGAAAATCCTAAGCAACTCAAGGACCCACGAAGAGAGTTGGGGATTTCGTTATATACATATTTGAGTTTTCTCAAATTTTGTAAACAGGATCATTTGATTTTATTTATTTTATCATCAATTATTTCTATTACAAAAATATGAGAGAGGGAATAAAATGACTTTCCCAAAATATAGAAATATTGAGGATTTAATAAAAAATCAAATAAGATTTATTTTGGAGTTTTTCGGTATTTTTATTTGAATTTAGGAAAAATGCGCGTTTTTCAAAATTGCATTTAGGGCCCATATAAATGTTCACTTTATCGGGCTTGATTTTAGAAACCCGGAAAAATTTATTTCTT